>NC_134355.1:259064327-259291827 GCF_048569485.1 Anomaloglossus baeobatrachus | reverse complement strand
TTGAACCTGCATCAAAGCATCACAATTGTCACGGCACTTCTGTGAGGGTATGGGTGCTCAGGTAGGGTCCAAGTCCATATGAAGAAAAATAAGCACCAGGCACTCCAATTGATGTGAAAAAAGAATACATTTTCTTGCAACTTCAAGCAGTTCAACATTTCGGTCGCTGATTGGACCTTCTTCAAAAACCTGTCTTATGATGGTTGAAACAAGCGGTGGATACCACATGTTATACTCTTGCCCATTCAGTGACGTCAGCCAGATTACCTTATCTTTATTACAAGCGGTGTATACTGCACATCTCTTTTCTGCCCTTTCTGGAGCAATCCTCATCATTACTGGTTACTGATTCACACACAGTTTGCTATAGGTGAATTTCCATTCAAAACCTTTTTATAACAGGTCCACTTCCCACCTGGTTTCTTATCCATACTTGAACTTCCTTTGTTCGCTTTTCAACCATCATAAGACAGGTTCTTGAAGAAGGTCCAATCAGTGACCGAAACGTTGAACTGCTTGAAGTTGCAATAAAATGTATTCTTTTTTTACATCAATTGGAGTGCCTGGTGCTTATTTTTCTGCATCAAAGAATCAGACCCGATATATGACCAACCAGGAAGTCATACATCGGCAATGAGTTAAAAAATCAGAAAGTTGTGTAAAAAGAAAATACAATAACTCTAATTGCAGGCTTAGATTTTAGTTTCCGGATTTAAGGCAGTCCAAGATGCACCCAATTTATTAAGAGGTGTGCGCCTTTAGTTTAAGACTAGTATTATATAACTCTATTTTTCGTAAATGGTATCTGGTATGTAGAGATGAGTGAACCTTTTGAGGTTCGGTTTGCCAGGTACATTTAAACCTTAGATAGATTGTTTTTTTACATTGACTTAAATCGAACCTCAATGGAAGTCAGTAATTGGGCAGTTCGTGGCTCCACCCACATGCTGCCAGCCATAAGCAGAACATTTCCGAAGGAGAGTTGGTGGGATTTTAAAAAAAAATAATTTTTTGTTTGTGTGGCTCACTGCATCTGATCACACTAAATTTTACCCCAAATGTGAGGCGATCAAACACTGCAAGGGACTCACATGGAGTTGAGCATCACTCATACCCAAGCACAGCGCTGTTTGCATGAGTGGTTTGCACTCGTAACTCCCTTGAACTTCGAGCCCAAACTTTTTTTTAGAAGTCGCTTTCCGAACCCAAACCTGAACTCCAAACATTGAACCTCAGAATTGCCCATCTCTACTGGTGCGTATGCATATTTATTTAAGTAGCTTTTATTTAGGACAAAAACAGAATCTACGTTTTCTGAAAATATTTGATAGAGGTTTGACAAATGTTTAATTTAGAATTTAAACATTTGTTTAGTAATGTGCAATAGAATGAAATACAAAGTAAAAAATGGCTAGAAACCCATGACAGCAAATGGGTTAGGCCATATCACTATAAAAAGAAAAATTCAAATCCCTTAAAATCCAAAATTGTATTTATTGATAGATTAAAACCACCCAAGTAATCTATCAATAAATACAATTTTGGATTTTAAGGGATTTGAATTTTTCTGTTAACTTTAAATTACGCATTCCCGCATACATTTGTGCTTGTTAAATTTTGTCATATCACTATAAAACTCGAAATGTACTCATAGTGTTCCTTAAAGAAATTGGCGATGATTGGAAACAGACTGTCACTACCCCTGTCCAATGGTGTATCTAGGGTGGACACAGCTAACAGGGTGATGCCATGGGGCCCTGTGATGCAGCGGTCCAAGGTGTCTCCCCGGCGGTTGCATTTTGCCGCCCCCCATAGTGGGAGTTTGCCGTACTTTGAGCTGGCTCTCAATCTGACAGCAGGCTCAGTGAAAGTGCAGCACGCCGGCTACAAGTGATCTTTCAGATGCAAGTACAATTGAAGCCATGACCACCAGCACTTTGGGGTCAGGACAAAGGCAGCAAGTTAGTTGATCACAATGCTGACGTCACTCATCAGCGCAGCATAGACGACAAACGTATGGTGTGGTAAGTGCTCCAATGGAGCTGAAAAAAACAGAAGACACATTGTAAAAGAGGGAAGAAATTTGAGGACACAGTATGAGGAGCAAGGGTGGGTAAATTTGAGGACACACTACAGGGAGCAAGATGGGATGGGTGCGGAGGGAGTGAAAGGACAGTATGTGGTAAGAAAAATGTGAAGGGGCACAAAATACAGACTGGGTAGTGTGTGGGCAGGAGGTATGGAGAGGGGGCAGCATGGGGGGGACAGTGTGAGGCTACAGAAAGGAAGGGACAAAAATTCAGGAATCCGGCACAGCACCTTCATAAAAAACGAATTTTATTATTCCAGTAAAACCCAATAAAATGGACAGGACGCGTTTCGGGGACAACCTTGTTCACAATCCGTGAAGGGAAAGGAAGGGACAGTATTCAGAACAGGGAAAGCATGATGACGAAGCACAGTATAGAGACTGGGCAGTGAAGGGGGACACAGTGGGAGAGGGCAGTGTAAAGGGGGGTGGGGCAGTATGGAAAGAAGAAGGCATCAATCATATTTTGTACAGGGAACACAGTGAGGGGCAATTATTTATTCAGGGATACAGCATACAGCAGATATTATTATTCAGGAGCATTTTAATGAAACTGGTATTTTTATGGGTAACATGTCAAAATGTGCTGCAGAAGACCGGAGCAGATGGAAGTCTGCGGAGACAAGCTGTAGATGTGAAAATCATCATAGCATCTCAACAAGATGAAGAAAAGAAAGAAATTAACTCCAATCAAAGACGTCATTTATAAGGTACAGTGGAACCTTGGTTAACGAGAACAATCCGCTCTGGGAGTGTGCTTGTTAACCAAGTTACTCGTTCAGCAAAGCAAGATTTCCCATAGGAAATCATTGAAATGCAGACAATTCGTTCCACAACTTGTTAAATCTCCCATCCTGGTCCCCTGTTGTGCCATTCCACACACGTTCAAACACACACACACACAAACATGCACAAACACGCACAAACACGCACGCACACACACATATTATGCGCACCTTACCTTCCGTTCCATCGCCGGCTCGCTGGATCTTGTAGTTCGCCGGTGCGGGCTGTGTATCGGGTAACTAAGGCGACCAATGCATGACCTTCAGCTCCCAGCGCGCTGACGTCAAAGGCAAAGCAGCTTGCCTCTGATTGGCCAGCGCGCTGCCTTTGAGTAGCGCCTGACAGGGGAAGTTCCTCCGTCGTCGCCGATGGTTACCGGATACATATCCTGGAGCGGCGAACTACAAGAACCAGCGGGCCGGCGATGGAACGGAAGGTAAGGTGAGCATAATGTGTACCTTCTGTTCTACTGCCGGCCTCCTGGGTCTTGTAGTTCACAGGTACAGCATGTGTATCGGCAAGCCTCGCGACGAGGGAGGACCTTCCACTGTCAGGCGCTACTCACAGGCAGCACACTGGCCAATCAGAGGCAAGCGGCTCTGCCTTTGACGTCAGTGCGCTGGGAGCTGAAGTATCAGTCACCTTGGTTACTCGATACATGACACTTCCAGGAGGCCAGCGAGGGAACGGAAGGTAAGGTGAGCATAATATATGTGTGCGTGCGTGTTTGTGTGTGTTTGTGTGGACTGCAAGAGTGGGTTAGAGCGCGGTGGATGTATGGAACCAGAAGTGTGTGCGGTGAGTATTTTGCTCGTACAACAAAGCTTTCTCATAAACCGAGTTACAAATTTACAGAAAGCTTTGCTTGTTAAGCGAAATTCTCGTTGGGTGTAAATGATTATTTGTGATACTGATTAATTCTCATTAGTTCTTTGGTTCCTATAAGGTTTGCCATCTGGTGATGACTGATAACTCCCAGTATCTCCTTTCCATTGTTAGGGATGTACTGGAAATTATAAGTTCACGCAATACAAATGTATATGATTTTGACTTGGCATTTTCATTGACAGACCATGTACTGATGGTCTTGTGATGTATTCCTCTACTTTGAGGGGTTTGATGCTTTGTTTCTGTACTGATGATGGAGGTTCTAGTGATGTGTTTCTGTACTGATGGGGGTTCTCATGATGTATTTCCATACAGCTGGAGGCTCTAATGATATATTCTTGTCCTGTTTTAGTTCTGATCCTGTAGTATACACATCTAACAATCCATAACTTGTAAGATTATGTGATACATGGCTATGATAATTAAGTGTTGTGCTGTCTGACAACTTAGGAGTACTATGTTTTTATTTATGTTAGCAGCATTAAAGGGGTTATCCAAGTTTGTGATGAGTCTGCAGTATTTCCATGTGACTGCAGACCTCTGAATTCTCGCAGCTCATGCACTGCACACTGTCAGGATAGTCTGGTGACGGCAGCGAGAGTGGGAAGCAAGAAAACAACAAGTAGGCAATTTACATACATCCAGACAGTGATGACTAGACATGCGTGGACTTGCTCAATGAAAATGAAGTGAACAAAGTCAGACACGTCTAGTCAGAATGTAGCCAGACGTATGGAAATGTTATAATTGTGCTCCCATGACTAACCACTTACCACTGGCAAGGGAGAATCCTAAAAGTGTGCAGAGCACGATCTGTGAGAATTCAGAAGTCGGCAGTCACCTAGAGTGACTGCAAACTTTCATCTCAAACCCCATTAATTATAATATATACTGTATACGGTATATCTATCTATATATATATATTTTATATATATATATATATATATATATATATATACATACATAGCTATATATATATCTATATATATATATATAAATATACGGTAGCTATATAGATATGTATGTATATATATATATATATATACTTATACATGTATATTTAATTATATTTATACATTTTTTATATATATATATATATATATATATACATATATATTTCCATATATATACAGTACAGACCAAAAGTTTGGACACACATTCTCATTCAAAGACTTTTCTTTATTTTCATGACTCTGAAAATTGTAGATTTGCATTGAAGGCATCAAAGCTATGAATTAACACATGTGGAATGAAATACTTAACAAAAAAGTGTGAAACAACTGAAATTTTGTCTTATATTCTAGGTTCTTCAAAGTAGCCACCTTTTGCCTTGATTACTGCTTTGCACACTCTTGGCATTCTCTTGATGAGCTTCAAGAGGTTGTCACCAGAAATGGTCTTCGAACAGTCTTGAAGAAGTTCCCAGAGATGCTTAGCACTTGTTGGCCCATTTGCCTTCACTCTGCGGTCCAGCTCACCCCAAACCATCTCGATTCGGTGCAGGTCTTGTGACTTTGGAGGCCAGGTCATCTGGCGTAGCACCTCATCACTCTCCTTCTTAGTCAAATAGCCCTTACACACCACAGTTCAAAAGTTTGGGGTCACCCAGACAATTTTGTCTTTTCCATGAAATCATACTTTTATTTATCAAATGACTTGCATAATGAATAGAAAATATAGGCCAGACATTGACGAGGTTAGAAATAATGATTTTTACTTGAAATGATAATTTTATCCTTCAAACTTTGCTTTCGTCATAGAATGCTCCCTTTTGGCATTCTAGCTGTTAATTTGCAGAGGTAATCTGGAGATATTTCACGTCATACTTCCAGAAGCCGCTCCCACATGTTGGATTGATGGGCACTTTTTGCGTACCATACGGTCAAGCTGCTCCCATAACAGCTCAATAGGGTTGAAATCTGGCGACTGGGCTGGCCACTCCATTACAGAAAGAATACCAGCTGCCTGTTTCTTCCCTAAATAGTTCATGCATAATTTGGAGATGTGCTTTAGGTCATTGTCCTGTTTTGTAGGATGAAATTGGCTCCAATCAAGAGCCGTCCACAGGCTATGGCATGGCATTGCAAAATGGAGTGATAACCTTCCATATTCAAAATCCCTTTCACCTTGTAAAAATCCCCCACTTTACCAGCACCAAAGCAACCCCAGACCATCACATTACCTCCACCATGCTTGACAGATGGCGTCAGGCACTCTTCCAGCATCTTTTCAGTTGTTCTGTGTCTCATAAATGTTCTTCTGTGTGATCCAAATGTGTCGCCCAGGGCTAAGGGATACTCGGTCCCAGGTCCCATGTATGGGGATGCTGTGCCACGGTTGTATAATGGCCGATGCCCGCTTCCGTGACCCTGGGGACGCTTTTTAAAAGGGGGTTATATACAGGGGAGTGAAAGAGTTTGTACTGTGACGCCACTTGCGGGTTGCGGTTATGGTGATGGAACCACCGCTGCACAGTCTATTACCTCTGGGGCTGATGGTGGTGGCAGCCGGGATGGTAGGCCCTCCGCAAGTAGGGCTGGGCCCCAGGGAGTGAATGGTGGGATCCGTCGCAGAAAGAAGGGAAACCACATGGTGGGAATGCAGTGCAATTTCTGTTTACTAAGGACAGCTGGTTCAGACCCCTGGTCCCTTTTGTCCCAGTGCCGGTGTGGTGACCTGGTAGTCTCTTTCCCCAGCACCTCTCTTGTGTTGGTGGGATCCCGTAGCCTGGATCGTTTGTGGGTCCATTACTGTCTTTTTGCTGTCTCTCATCCGTACGGCGGCAGTCCAAACCTTGTATGGTCGGTGTTCTGTTTTGGTCCCTGGCTCAATCTTTACTGCTGGTGCTCCTGGATTCTTGGGTCAGTGAGGTCCGTGAAGGTCACCTCACTGTGCAGGTATTTGTCAGGTTGCCTAAAGCTATTGCCTGACCTAGGGCCCTGGGCCCCATCGGTGCTCTGGTTCCAGAGGTACCTGACTGTACTGTCCCTGGCAACCACTCTCCTTGCCACCTGGGTCACCGTTACACGACCTCAATCTGGAGACACGTCGGTCCCCTTCAACTGTCAATACGGGACTCCTCTGTCTGAGTGTCTGTCTGTGTCTGCTTCTCTCCTCCTACTGGGCTGCCTTATAGTGGACTGGACTGGCTCCGCCTTTAGGTGGCCATCCATTGGGTCCCGGACTAGTAAGTCATCCCTAATGGAAAGTGGGAAACTGGGTATGTTATGTGTGTTGTTGGTACTGGCACTGGGTTTCAAGCTCCCTGGGGGGTAGGCCCTGCATCTTTGTCAGGATGCATTACCTAGTAGTGCCCTGAGGGGTTCAGGGGCGCTACACAAACACCTCAAACTTTGATTCGTCTGTACATAACACTTTTTTCCAATCCTCCTCTGCCCAATGTCTGTGTTATTTTGCTCATATTAATCTTTTCCTTTTATTAGCCAGTCTCAGATATGGCTTTTTCTTTGCCATTCTACCCTGAAGGCCAGCATCCCGGAGTCACCTCTTCACTGTAGATATTGACACTGGCGTTTTGCAGCTACTATTTAATGAAGCTGCCAGTTGAAGACCAGTTGAGGACCTGTGAGGCGTCAATTTCTCAAACTAGAGACACTAATGTACTTGTCTTGTTGCTCAGTTGTGCAGCGGGGCCTCCCATTTCTCTTTCTACTCTGGTTAGAGCTTAGAAAAATAAAAGAAATAAAAAAAACCCTGTTCCAACAATAAATAATAATATTGTCACTGTAAATATATAAAAATTATGTACAAGGATATAATAAGACCACCACTGTAGTCACCATCAGAACCACTAGGATAAAACTAACACAAAAGAGCCCGACAAAAATGATCTGAGTCTCACAGATCTCATTTTCGGAGCTGTGATTTTCACAGATATGAGAATGGATCTATGAAACTTTAAAGGGTGCTTTACACGCTGCGACATCGCTACCGATATATCGTCGGGGTCACATCATTAGTGACGCACATCCGGCGCCGGTAGCGACATCGCAGTGTGTGACACCAAGGAGCGAAAATCAACGATCACAAAATCGTTCAAAAACGGTGATCGTTGACACGTCGCTCCTTTCCTTAATATCACTGCTGCCACAGGTATGACGTTGTTCGTCGTTCCTGCGGCACCACACATCGCTATGTGTGACACCGCAGGAGCGACGAACATCTCCTTACCTGCGTCCACCGGCGATGCGGAAGTAAGGAGGTGGGCGGGATGTTACGTCCCGCTCATCTCCGCCCCTCCGCTTCTATTGGCCGGCCGCTTAGTGACGCCGCAGTGACGTTGCTATGACGCCGAACGCACCTCCCCCTTGATGGAGGGATTGTTCGGTGGTCACAGCGACGTCGCTGACAAGGTATGTGCGTGTGACGCTGCCGTAGCGATTATGTTCGCTACGGCAGCGATCACCACATATCGCTGGAACGACGGGGCGGGTGCTAACGCTCGCGACATCGCTAGCAATCACTAGGGATGTCGCAGCGTGTAAAGAACCCTTAAGAGTCCGTGTGCCGTCAGATAAAAAATGTGTGGCAACACACGAACATAGCACACAAATGTGAGAATGTAACCTAAGGGGTTTAACATATAACTGCATTACTCCAAGTCATACAGTACAGAATAAAAATTTTCATAAAGTTACTTACTGCTGACATCTTATCTGATTAGTTTTCTGTTGTTTCTTTTGGTCAGATCTTCATGTCGCCATCTTCCAGCCACAACTTGTCTTGTCACACTGAAAGCCCTGAAAATAACAGTCACATACAAGTGCATCTAAATAAATTAGTATATCATCAAAAAGTTTATTTATTTCAGTAATTCAATACAAAAAGGGAAACATATATTATATAGAGTCATTACACACAGAGTGATCTATTTCAAGTGTTTAATCTGTTAATGTTGATGATTATGGCTTACGGCCAATGAAAACCCAAAAGTAATTTTCTCAGAAAATTAGAATATTATATAAGACCAACTGGAAAAATGATTTTAAACTCAGAAATGATGGCACCTACTGAAAAGTATGTACAGTAAATGCACTCAATACTTGGTCGGGGCGCCTTTTGCATGAATTACTGCATCAATGCGGCGTGGCATGGAGGTGATCAACCTGTGGCACTGCTGAGGTGTTATGGAAGCCCAGGTTGCTTTGATAGCAGCCTTCAGCTCGTCTGCATTGTTGGGTCTGATGTCTCTCATTTTCTTCTTGACAATACCCCACAGATTCTCTATGGGGTTTAGGTCAGGTGAGTTTGCTGGCCAATCAAGCACAGTAATACTGTGATAATTAAATGGTACTTTTGGCAGTGTGGACAGGTGCCAAGTCCTGCTGGAAAATGAAATTTCCATCTCCAAAAAGCTTCTTGACAGAGAGAAGCATGAAGTGCTCTAAAATTTCCTAGTAGGCGGCTGTGCTGACTTTGGTCTTGATAAAACACAGTGGACCTACACCAGCAGATGACATGGCTCCCCAAATCATCACTGATTGTGGAAACTTCCCACTAGACCTCAAGCAGCATGGATTGTGTGCCTCTCTACTCTTCCTCCAGACTCTGAGACCTTGATTTCCTAATGAAATGCAAAATTTACTTTAACCTGAAAACAACACCTTGGACCAGTGAGCAACAGCCCAGTTCTTTTTCTCCTTGTCCCAGGTAATACGCTTATGGCGTTGTCTATTGGTCATGAGTGGCTTGACACAAAAAATGCGACAGTTGTAGCTCATGTTCTGGATACATCTGTGTGTGGTGGCTCTTGAAGCACTGAATCCAGCATCAGTCCACTCCTTGTGAATCTCCCCCAAATTTTTGAATGGCCTTTTCTTAACAATCCTATCAAGGTTGTGGTTATCCTAGTTGCTTGTGCACTTTTTTCTACCACTCGTTTTCCTTCCACTCAACTTTCTATTAATATGCTTGGATACAGCACTCCGTCAACAGCCAGCTTCTTTAGCAATGAACCTTTGTGGCTTACCCTCTTTGTGGAGTGTGTTAATGGCTGCCTTCTGGACATCTGTCAAGTCAGCAGTCTTCCCCATGATTGCGTAGCCTATTGATTCAGATTAAGGGACCATTTTAAACACTTAAGAAGCATTTGCAGGTGTTTTGTAGTAATTTTTCTAATTTTCTGAGATAATGACTTTTGGGTTTTCATTGGCTCTAAGCCATAATCAACAACATTAACAGAAATAAACACTTGAAATAAATCACTCTGTTTGTAATGAGTCTATATAATATGTTTCCCTTTTTGTATTGAATTACTGAAATAAATTAACTCTTTGATGATATTCCAATTTATTGAGATACACTTGTATATTGTGTCTATACAATTGCATCTTGAATAAAAAATCCCACAGACTGTGAGGTTATCAGGGCCATATCATGAATTGTGGGGTAGGGAGAACAATACGAGGGTCATATAATGAATTGTGGGGTGGGGAGGATATTATTAGGGCCATATAATTTGTGGAGTGGGGGAGGACACTATGTGGGCCATGTAATGAAATGTGAGGTGGGGAGGAGGCTATGAGGCCATATAATGAATTGTGGGGAGGAAGCTTTGAGCAACTTAGCATCGTCCCTCACCATGCAATTAATTTTAAAGGTAATTTGTCAGGTTCCCCATACCCTCCAACCCAGCAGCATTTGTATCTGTATGTCAAAGTTTCCTGCCTAACCCGCCATGTGTAAAGTTAAACTGAAAAATTAATCTTTAAAAAAAGCATTTCCACAGGTTTGCACTGAATATTGAGAGAATTAGGAATAGCAGCTTGTTACCACATGACTGTAAGGCCTGCAACACACATCCATGTTTCCGGTATGTGTTTGGTACGTATTTGCACGTACTGGAGACATGGAGACCAATGTTACTCTATTGTTGATGGCACACAAACGTAAAATCACACGGAACGTGTGTCCGTGTCGTAAGTACGTGTGTGCGGTTTTCTACACGGACGACATGTCCGTTTTTGTCCGGCAGCACGCAGGCATGGACCCGCTATAGTCTATGGGTCCGTGCCTGCATGGACCGCACACGGAGTATGTCCGTGTTCAGCACGTATCGTCCGTGTCCGTTTTTAATCAAAAAATTTGAAACACTTGTTACCAATCTATTAGGTCAATTGTAGGCCATTAATTCTGGCGCCAAACATACATTTCCTGTCTCATTTGCACGCCAGACAGCAGATGGGCACCTGTCCTCTCACTGCAGGGGAACTTTGAGCTCAGAGAACACCACAGGTACTGATCATGGCACCCAGAATCGATACAGAGAGGCTGATTGGAGAAGTAGAGAGGCATCCAGAGCTGTGGGACACACGTGATGATGGCTACCATGACAGACTAATGGTGGAACGAGCATGGATGTCTGTGGCTTAGCTAGTCTACCCCAGGAATGGATGGTCTCAATGCACCCCTGGAAGGAAAAATAGATATGGTGAGTACAGATATTTTCATTACTTCTGTCTTTACCTACATGTGCACATTCTGTAGGCAGAATCTAGCCATATTTGTATACTTTGTTTGGCATGTATTAATGGGCCTGACTCATTTTGAGCTACACTGGAGACTTACAAACAGGATAGTGTTGTTACTTTGGCTTTAAAAATAATCCTTGTTGTTTTGTAGTAATGTCATCATGTGTATATGGGTTGCAAAGCACTTCATGCATGTACAAAAGGCATTTCAGGCTGCTAAAGCATTATTCAAACATGTTGTTTTTTATTATTTTTTTCTAAGGCTTTTTTAAATGTGCTGTTAAATGTCTATACATTAATCTTTTATTGGTTTTTTTTCATGCATTACCCTTGTTGCCACCATTTCTGTAATGGTAACTGTAAATTGTAGTTTGTAATGTACAAGATTTGCGTAACATATGGCACTTCATGGGTTTTGAAATATTTAGGGTCTCATGGCTTACTGATGTTTTTTTTTGTTTGTTTTTTTTAAACCAAGTTGTAAGTGATAAATGATTATACATTGGTTTAATCTGTGTAATGGTGAACTGGTTTACTTCGTCGTGTTATTTTTGTTATTATGTCACTATATGATTGTCATGGATTGCAGTATTAATCCACGTGATTTTGTTAACCTAATTATTGAATAGTTTGGGAGACAAGATCAATGTGCCTTTTTTAATGGAAAATATTGTGTTCATGATGTTGATATATTATGATATTATGGGTTGTTTTTTTTTAAACAGTGGATCTTGTGAAACGCCGTTGGCGGTCTGCACGTGACCAGTTCAGAAGAGAATATAACCCAGTGCCAACCACAGCTGCAACATCCAAAAAAAAATATGTGCATTATGCAAGACTCAGCTTCCTCATGCCCATTATGGAAGTCTAAAAGTAAGTTTTAACCATCATATCACATGGCGGTCTTTATTAAATGCACACACTATTTTTTATTTTTTTTTCATTACACAAAAGTACAGAGGATAATCTAGAAGACAGTGAGGAGGCACAGTCAGCAGTCTTAACAGCTACAGCTACCTCTGCTTCCGAGATGGAGCCAACCTCCTACCAACCACCCCCAATCCCCAACGCCAGCCAGCCAGATGCAGAAGAAATGTCATCTGATTTGGGTTTGGGAACAAGTCAATCCACTACTGTAATTCCAGGCCAGTCTACAAGTCAACAAAGTGGTCCTTCACCAGTTCTTGCAGAGAGTAGTCCACAGCAACCAACAGGCCCACAGCCAAGAATAACAACTAATACCATGCGCACTATAGCCCAATCTATCCATGGTCGCAGGCATAGGCGTTTTGAAGATTTACGGTTCCTGCCTGAGATCATTCATACAAGAATAATACACATGATGAACTCACTGATACCAGAGAGTGATGGAGAGAGATTTTGCCGCTCCCTTACTCCCTCTCTTGCATTGGTCCAAGCTGATAGGCAAGACAAGTTAAGGGCATCCTTAATAACACTGATATCTGCTACCCAGTGTGAGCCTGAACCCATATATTGTTTTGAAGTGATTGAGCAATGGAAAGCAAATCCACGTGGCCCACACACAAACACAATCCTACAAACTGTGGAAACCCAAACAGATGAACATTACTCAAATACACAACTAAATACTGTAGTGCAACCAACACATATACAGTGGCCTTCTTCTTCTATGGGAAGGGATGTACAAATTAGGCCAACAATTGTCCCTCATCAAACTGGTACATTAATGATACAAAAGCCATCTCAACAGCCATCATTTAGCCCACAAGGCCCCCAACAGACACCAATACAATCCTCTTTTACCTATCCAAGTAATGTTAGTAATGTTCATAGACTACCTCAAATGATCCAACAACCTACATCCTACCATGTGCCTAATAATCCACAACAACAGTACTTTCAACATCAGCCTTACCCACCTAACTAGACATACACACATACTCAGCCTCTTCAAACACATCAATATGTACCACCTACACTTGGTCTTCCATCTGCTCAAACAACTGCATCATTATTTGTTCCAAGTACAACAACTGTTACTAGTAGAAACATTGATCAGTCACTCACTACAACATCTAGTGTTGTGCAACAAACATATTCAGTAGGTGTCAATGTAATGGAGACTACACAAGAAAGCATCACTAGCCTAGAGGATTTAGTTGACTCATAATGTGATTAAGTATGCAATGTTAAACATTTTGTTATGTTTTCAGGGTTATAGATGGTCACAAAACATTTCAAAATGTTAAACTTTAATTACTCTATATGCATGGGGAAATATTTGTCATTATGTTTCCAATATTTAAACAGAAAGTTACTCTATCACTTCCTAAACATTACCGGCCTGTAAGAATGTTGCCTTGCTCTGGACATGGTGTTTTGTCAATTTATCAGACAAAACTGTGGTTATAGAAAAAATGCATGCACATAAACTACTACACTAACATTCAAACACCCTTATTACTAAAAATCTACGCATTATGTATTATCTGCATATGGTCTGGTCCCATACTTGTATTCCAACAGTGTCAAACAAATCATGTTTGCGTGACATTATTGCATAATACAGTATGGTGTTTTGTATGGGATTATGTCCCTGACAAAAATCTTTAGAAAAAATAATAGAATACAGTGTGTTTTGCAAAAGAAAAAAGACATACATAGGCACAATAAACAATCTGGACTACAATTTTTTAAAAAATATAGCAATTTTTTAAATTACTCAGCTACATTCAGAAGTAATGTCACTGTCAAAACCATATTTACTTAATTTTTTAACAAAAAAAAAAAATATTAAACAATAGCTTATTGGTAGCTGAAACACAACAAAACAACAAAGTACACCAAACAATATACCTATGTATGGTGATTTTCTCCTTTGTATTACATATGTGTTTGTAATTATGTACCTGAGATAACAAAATATATAACAATGTCAAGTTTATACATGACTATGGAGATGTAAACTAAAATAATCCTTAAACTGATTCCTCACTTGTAGACCAGAAGAGGACAAATTGGTTCTTATAGTACCATTATTTACAAATGTGGCATTTAAAACAGGCAACTCTTTCATGTCTTCGTCATTGCTTTCATGTAATCTACAGTAATTATGTAACACTACTGTAGCTTTCATGACAGCCTTGACGGTGGATGGTTGGAGTTGGATGGTGGTTTGAAAAATGCGCCATGTTGAGGCCAAAATGCCAAAGGCACGTTCAACATAGCAACGTGCTCTTGCCAAATTGCTATTAAATTTGGCTTTTGATCTGTCCAGCCCCCTTCTGGGATATGGACGCATCAAATGCCTAGACAAGACAAACCCCTAATCTGCAACCATGACAAAAGGTAAAATAGGCCCATTAGTACCAGGCAATGGTCTTGGTGCAGGAAAACTTAAACTATCAGACATTAATCTTCTTGCTAAACGTGAGCTTCTGAAAATGCGCGCATGTGAGGCACTGCCATAGGCCCCAATATCAGTAAAAACAAAGCAGGTGTTTGTATCTACCATTGCCAATATAACTACAGAAAAAAACTTGTGAAAATTATAATATCTTGATGCAGAGTTAGGTGGTTTCTTCACTCTAATGTGTTTTCCGTCAATGGCGCCAATACAATTTGGGAAAGATGTTTTCGCCAAAAATTCATCCGAAATGTGCATCCAATCCTGTGTAGTTGGCTGCTGCATGACATGATGCCTAAAGGTCTCCCATAGCACAGTGCAGGTATGCAGTATTATCTTGCCTATTGTAGACCTTCCCAATAAGAATTCGAAATGTAGACTGCTGATGGATTGCCCAGTTGCAAAGTAACTGAAATTGAAACAGAACAAGACATTACTTTGTGTAATCATTACAGTTGGTTTTCAATACAAATATTTGTGTCATGCAGTGGCTGGCAACATACTCTGTATGACTATTATTTTATTGTTTTTGTGGTTAAAACATATTTGTTGATATTTACTTTCCATATTGGAAACAAATACACTGATCTGTTTAATAAACAAGATTGTTTGATGTTTGTCTCTTGTGTGTTATATTTTTTAAACAATAGAATGGTATGTGTAAGCACTCAGACCATTAGCATTGTTTACAATGAGGTTATGTCGTCTATAATCATTTTCAGCACACACAGAACATAAAAAAAACATAGTTTAGCTAAATGCATGTCTTTTTTTTTTTTAAATTTTACAACATTTTTGCCAACACATGAGTATACATA
This sequence comes from Anomaloglossus baeobatrachus, assembly GCF_048569485.1. Lineage (NCBI taxonomy): Eukaryota > Metazoa > Chordata > Amphibia > Anura > Aromobatidae > Anomaloglossus > Anomaloglossus baeobatrachus. The sequence goes on along the minus strand of NC_134355.1, from coordinate 259,276,368 downwards.
ACAAAACCTACCGTAAAGTAACCAACAGTCATTCCTCAGGGGAGATGCTGAGGCGCATAGAGGTATCCTGATGCTTCAGACGATTATACACAAGGCCAAGGATGTTGTCAAATGAATTAATGGTGAGATGGCAGTAGGCTTGGAATTTTGCAAGAAATTTCCGCATTTCGGCATAGAGAATATTAAAATGCCCATGTGTTTTCCTGAGCTTCACAAGGGGGTGAATCCACATCCTTTTCTGTTTTCACAGGGTTTTTAAACACAAAAACAAAATCGAGAAGTTAATTGTCCAATTACACACAACTGAGCACATCATGATGGGTTAACAAGGTTAATAGTGGTAAAATACGGTTCTTAAAAAACGGACCGCACACGGACAGCACACGTGCATATTTTATGACACTACGGACATCCCACACGTACACACGGCTCGCATACGCCATCACACGGATGCCATACGTACCGGAGAAACGCCCCTAAAATACGGAACACGGACCCGAAAAATGGAACGTGAGACACGTACGCTTTTTATGCGGAAGTGTGTTTTAGGCCTAAGTGTGCAAATCACATATGAATGATTGGTCATATGAAGACTTCTCAAATCACTTTATGGGGAGCACTATACTGAATTCATGCCCCACATGCCGAAAAACCTTGATACACCTCTGCTTTGTCCCTTTCAGAAAGTGGAAGATCAAGAATAAATTTTGTAACGGCTCTAGCACTTTTATGTATCCAAGTGATTATCTCCAAGTATATAGTGGCAATGGTTCATGCATCCAATTATTTTTTTTTTTACTTTTGCTATATGTAGTGGCTAATGGCTGCTCAAAAAATAAAGAAAAGTGGCCCTCATATGTACTTGAAGCTTAACATATTTTAAAATGGCAAAAAATGGTATGAACACAGAATTAGTGAACTTTCTCGGTATATGCGAGACACCATTAACTAGGCTAATTTCAAAACAAAATATTACTAAATGTGTCAATTAAATGTTCACATTTTACCAAATTATCCCCCTCAATGATTCATGCTATTATTTCCTCTCATTGTAATAGAGTTGAAAAGCTTTTGACAGCTATACAATGCATATATCGCGAAGAAATAAATAATTAAAAAAATAATTCTTTTTCTATGAAGCTTATTCACATGTATGACTAATATAACTAATCCCTTAAGTTGTACTTCTTAGAATGGAAACTGCTGCTGTAAAGTGTATATGACAAAACATAAAGAAATAAAAGAAATTAGAAAAAACTAAAATTCAAACCAAACAAGACAAAAATTAAATGATGTTTAAAATATATCCCATTTACAGATCATCTGTTTCTATTTAAAGGGATAGTACATCATCTGTTTCCTCATTCATCTTACACCTATACTATACCAATGAAAGGAATAGAATGTCATAGGGTACGGTACCACTTACGCATAGGTTCAGATACACGAGCATCAGAAGCGATATGCTAATGACCCTCTTCTGCGAGTGTGAGACGAGGGTCATGCGACTGTGATCCGATCTTGAGATCGGATCAGAGCTGCGGAGAAGAGGGGGGGAGCCCTTTCTCCCTCTCTTCCCTGGCCTGTCTCTGTGTACATCGTACTGCAGTCGGATGACATGAGAGTACAGTGCGATGTTTCACACACTCCCATAGACTTGTATGGGTGTGTGTGAGCCGAGAGTCACTGCCAAATGCAGCATGCTGCGATTCATCTCTCATGACAATATGGCATGAGAAGTCAATCTCCGATGGACACTGCCCCATAGTTTTGCACTGGTGCCAGTGCAATCCGATGTTTTATTGGATTGCACTCATCTGTGCAAAACGCAAGGGGAATTGTATCCATGTAGTCATTCTCATGCAATCCATAGGATTTAAAAGGATTCAGTCAGCAAGTTTTCGCTATGTAATCTGAGGACAGTATGAGGTAGGGGTTCAATCACTGAATTCAATGATGTGTCACATGTCAAGCTCCAGTGCTGTTTACATAAAAGGGTTGTCCAGTCTAAAATGATAAGTCTGCACTTGCTCTATGTCACTGCAGACTTATGAGTCCATCCAGGGCACACACCGTGCGCTGCAAGGATTCGCTGGTTTCTTACTTTGGGAACAGCGCTCACGTTATGCGATATGCATGTTTCCATCCAGAACCCCACTAGTGGGAGTGGCCTCGCTCAATGCAAGTATATGGAATAGTAGGTGCGGCCATCTAGTCGGCACAACCTTGCTTAATATATTACAAACCCACTTGTCGGATTCTGGCCGTGAACATGGATATCGCACAATTGCAGTCACATGACCACTGTTTCCCCTATTCAGTATATTGTGATCCTCAATACTTCTTTCTGGGTGTATTCAGGAAGATTGGCTAAAAACTCTACAGGGAGGGCCATAAGTATGGATACACTCTGATAAAATGGAAGTGGTTGCTGATATCTCCTTACCGTTTGTGGCATATTAGTACATGGGAGGGGCCAAACATTTGAGGCCGGGTGATGCCCATGGCGGCCATCTGCAAATCCGCCGTTTTGAATTCTACTTTACTTTTTTCAATGGAAAGGGGGTCTTGTGACACATCAAACACATAGAGAATTGCACAAGAAAAACAATGGTGCGCTCATTTTTAACGTTTATTATCCAGTTATTGACATGATTGTGGTTTGTTACATGGAACAATGACAGTAACCCACTAAACGATGTGCTCAAAGTGCTGCCCATTGTGTTGAATTGTCAACGCGATTCTCTTCTACCACTCTTGACACACTGAGAGCAATACACAGATCTAGGATCCAGGATATGGGGCACCTGAAACAACGGATACAGGAGGCTAGTGGTATAATTTCTTCTGCGGTATTGCTCTCGTTGTGTCAAGAGTGGGAGAAAAGAATCGCGTTGACAATTCAAGACAATGGGCAGCACTTTGAGCACATCCTTTAGTGGGTTACTGTCGTTGTTCCATTTCACAAACATGTCAATAACTCAATAATGAATAAAGCTATGTTAATAATGAGCCCACCATTGTTTTTCTTGTGCAATTCTCTATGTGTTTGATGTGTCACATGACCTCTTCCCATTTTAAAGTTGAATTCAAAATGGTGGCTTTGCAGATGGCCGTCATGGGCGTCACCCGCCCTCAAATGTTTAGCCCCTCCCATGTACTAATATGCCACAAATGGTCAGGTGATATCAGCAACCACTTCCATTTTATCAGCCTGTATCCATACTTATGGCCCACCCTGTAGATTTAAAGATGTTAGAAAGTTTTGAAATTCAAATTCGCAAATTGTCCTGAATTATCCTAAACAATTTAATGTGATTTGCTGGGAATTCTCAATACAGCAAAGCCTATAATTGTCCAGAAAATACGAGTGTAAGGTTATGTTCACACGCTTTTTCTGGAGCCAAAACCTGTTCTCTTGGTAGTAAAAAAAGATCCTTCCAAAAAGCAGCTTTTACTGCGTTTTTGCTGTGATTTTTGGTTGTGTTTTTGGTGTTTCATTTGTCTACATGTTTATTAAAGTTAGTTTCATTCACCACAAAAGCAGAAAAACGCAGCAAAAATGGAGCGGTTGCATTTTTCCACTTTCTCATTTCTTTCAATGGCGAAAAACACTGCAAAAACACTGAAAGCATTGACATGCTGCTTCTTTCAAAAAGGCAGCAGTTTTACATTTTAGTCAGGAAAAAAAAGCAAGTGTGAGTGAGATTTCTAAAATCTTCTAGGTTATGCTAGTACTGTAAAAAGCATCTTTTAATTGCATAAAACTAATGAAAAAACACTGCAAAAAAATTGCTACATAAGGGCAACTTATGAAAATAGCCTTAAACTCTAAGATCTCCTAATACTTTATTCAACTCCTTTTCAGCTCTTTAAAGCACCACTCCAGAGGGTTTTTTTTTTTTACTTCACCACTGGGGTGCCCCTAGTCTTTAATACACTCTGCAGCATCTTCATCTGTTATCTGCATCGCTGCAATCAGTCTTCTCTAGTTTGTGACCTGCTGGCTGCTTTAGTGTTTCATGCAACGCACCGGAGCTCACAACTTGATGAAAGTCTATAAGAGCCTTGTTCTGGCTCTCATAGACTTGTATTGAAAGCTTGTGTCTTAACTTCTGACTTCAGGCCATTCAGAAGTTGCAGTAACAAGATGCCATCGCAGGACCAGAGAGATGCTGAAAAATGTGAAGATGCTGGAGGAGAAGTATAATACTAGGGGAAAGCACCACTCCAGCATATAAAAAAATGCTGGAGTGGTGTTTTAACCCCTTAAAGATGAAGTCAATTTTGTCCCTAATGACCAAGGCCAAATTTTACAAACCTGACAGTGTCACTTTATGAGGTTATAACTCTGGAACGCTTCAACAGATCCTGGTGAATCTAAGATTGTTTTTGTGACATATTGTACATCTTGATAGTGATCAATTTAGCATAATATTTTTTGCATTTATTTGTGAAAAAAAATCGGAAATTTGGACAACATTTTTAAAATTTCGCAATTTTCGAATTTTATTTGTATGCCCTTAAACCAGACAGTTATGTCACACAAAGTAGTTAATAAATAACATTTCCCACATGTCTACTCTACATCAGCATCATTTTTGAAACATCATTTTTTTTTGTTAGGAAGTTAGAACGGTTAAAAGATTATCAATAGGGATGAGCGGAACGGTGAAAGTTTAGGTTCACCGGGTTTACTTCAGTTAAAATTTCGATTCGGAATCCAGACTTGACCCGAACTTGACCCTGAACCCCATATAATTCAATAGAGACCAGAAGATCTGTTCTATAAAATGGCTGTAAAATAGTTGTAGTAAGTGATGGGGACTGTAAGACCTAAGCCACATGGCATGAAAATCGGGGAGAGTGGAATGTGATAAAACATTGCATTCCACTCGGACCAATATTAGCCTATTTCCCAGCACCCATGAGCAATTATTTTCTCAGCCCTAATCGGACTGAGAAAACAATCGCAGCATGCTGTGACTGTAATGCGATCCTTCTTTCTCTTGCACACCGGTATACCGCGAGTGCAGAGCGAGAATAGCAATAGCCGGCAACAGAGGAGAGAGGGAGATAAATCCCTCCCTCCCCTCTTCAGCGTCAGCCCTCCTCAGAGACGGCCCACCCCCCACAGTTGAGGTCTGATCGCATGATCAGACCTCAGTCGCAGTGACACGCGCATGATACTCGGCTCCCGCTGTGCTGCCAGCGTGAGCCAAGTGTTATGCAAGGATCGCAGTAGTAACCCATGTGACCCCGGCCTTAAAGGAAGCAAAATAGGGGCAATTATCCTGCAAACAAATGTGGAATATTTAAAATGACTTGGGGACCTGCTTATTTTTGATAACCGGGCCATGTACAGCAGACATCTTCGGGCTGCAACCCTCAGCTGTGAGCTTTACCATGCTGGTTATCAAAAATAGAGGGGATGTAAAACGGCTTAGGCGTTCCAATATACTTGATAATCAGCCAAGGTAAAAAAGACAGCTGGGAGCTGGTATCATCAGGCTGGAAAGGTTCATGGTTATTTGCCCCCTCCCAACCTAAAAATAGCAACCTGCAGCTGTCACAAAAGTAGCGCATCCTGTTGTGAATACGTTTTCCAGTTTGGGGCTCCCTCTTGTGGTCAGTGCTGGTGGTGCAGTTGATGTGTGGAATGAAAGCCACACACCTGTGGAGGACTGGCAATCAGGGTCAGATTGGACTAGTTAACTGAATAGTTTTCTCTTGTTACTTGCCGGTGCTCAATGGCTCCTGTGTGTTAAGGACATTCTATAACCAGCTCTGCTCACTACCAGAACTCCTCTCAGATAAGTTGTCTTTGAATGTCTGCTGTTTGTTTTCCACTTTCTTGTTGTTTTTTCTGCTTTAATACTAATTCTTGATTCCTATTTTGTCTGTGTGAACGTCTTGGTGGAATGGGATCATTCCCTGCTGGGAGTGTCTGTATACTTAGCGCCATGATTCTGCAAGGTATTGTGTTTGTCATGCTTGGTATTAATTCAGTCCCTCATCTGTAGTAGTGTTTTTGGATTCCAGTAACATCAGAGTGCTGATACAGTGGGGGAGAGGTTGTGTGACCTCAGGATTTTTCCATATCAGAAGTGCTGGTATTTATTAGGGTTTTTTACAGCTGCAGACAGTTGCTCCTTCCTATCCTTTCCTATAAAGATAGTGTGGGCCTTACCTTTGCTGAATCCGTCTTTTCTAGCTTTGTATTGTGTTTTTCTATATCACCGTAGCCTTTACATGTGGGGGGCTATCTATCTATCTTTGGGCACTGCTCCGAGGCAGATTAGCTTTCTTATATCTCTATCTGTGAGAGTATTTAGCTCTCCGGCTGTGTGAAGATAAATAGGTCATCGTAGGCTCGTCCCATGGCTACTTCTAGTTGTGTGTCAGGATTAGGTCTGCAATCCATTTAGGTTCCAGCCACTCTGTTACCATTTGGGATACCGCATTTTTTGATCCTCCTTGGTCCCTGAATCATAACAGCATCCATTAGATGCGCCAATTCTGGCACGTTGCTTAACTCTTCCTGATTGCTAGAGAGGTGGCAATCAGGTAACACGATTGAGGATTATGTAAGCTGTGAATTGACAGCTGGCATCAAGCCCCGTGGTTAGTAATGGATAAGCATCTATCAGGCATCCATATTACTAATCCAGTAATTATAAAATTAAAAAAAACACACAGGAAAAAAATAGTTATTTGAATAAACACTCCCCCACACTCCCTTGTTCGCCAATTTATTAATGAAAAAGAAATCCTCAAAGTTCCGACATAATACAATTGCACTGCTCTGTAGAGCACATGCGATTGAATGAACGCAACTTCAAGTCACCTAAGAGGACTAGTAAAAACAGTAAAAAATTAAAAAAAAGTTTTCAAAATATGAGAAAAAGAAAAAAAACATAAAAGTACAACTCACCCCGCAAAAATAAAGCCCTCACATGACTATATCAATGGAAAAATAAAACAAATATGACTCTTGGAATTAGAGGAGGAAAAAAACAAAAGTACCAAAATGAAAAATTGCCCGGTCCTTAAGAGGTTAAAGGGGTTTCCAACAAATAAAGTTAATTTTAAAGTAGACTTTTTCAATAGATCTTGGAATAATAATAATTACCATAGTTGTATGTGTTTAAAAAATGTTCCTGTGCTGAGATAATCTGTCATTGTGTTCCTGCTAAGTACTGTGTAATGGCCGTGTCTGACTGTACAGGGACATGGCCTGAACTTATGACATTTCATGGCCAGGAGAGGATGTAAAAGAGAATACAAATAGTTCACAATGGGATCACAGCTGATTCTTTTGTGAGGTAAATCATTTCCTTGCCTGTTTTTAAAAAATGTTTTACCTCAAAGAATAATTTGCGATCCCATACTGTAATGTCTGTATACTCTTGTGTCCTTACCTGCTCAGCAGATGTGGTATGATCAGACCAAGTCCCCGTACAGTCAGACACGGCCATTACACAGTAAATAGCAGAGACACATTTATAAGATTATCTCAGCACAGAACACTTTCCATAAAACACAGCCAATTGTGGAAATTATTATTATTATTCTAAGATCTATTGATTAAAATGAACTTTAAAATGACTTTGTTGGTGGGAAAATACGTTAAGGCCATGTGCGCACTAGAAATTGACTTTTTCTAAAGGAAAATCCGGACCCTCTGAAAGAATCCCACACCTGCAGTAAAAAAACGCACCAAAACCGCAACGAAATCTGCATACGGTTTGGTGCTGATTTGCCGCGGTTGGTCCCTGCGGGTTTTTACCATTATCTATGTCAAAAATCGCAGGTACCTGCAGAAAAGAAGTGACATGCACATTAATTCCGCATCAGAAATTCCGCGGGTAAATCTGCAGGTATAAAAAAACGCATTGTGCGCACAGCATTTTTTTATACCCATAAGTTTTGCTGGGGAATGACTGCAGAAATGTTAGGCACATTTTCTGCAGCAAATCCGCGGTAAACTCCACGGTACATCCACAGAGTGCGCACATAGCCTAGGCCCAGTGCCCACACTGCGTATTTTGATGCGGATTTTGACGCTGATTTTCAGAAATCTACAGCAAAATCTGCATGTCCATTGTGAAGCCAGTAAAGTCTATGAGAATTCAGAAGTGCTGTGCCCACGCTGAGTATTTTTCCCTTGCTTATTTGTTGCAGATTTCTTTTTTTCTGCACCAAATCTGCACCAAATGCGCAAGGCAAAAATAAGCAACATGGGCACAGCACTTCTGAATTCTCATAGACTCTGCTGGCTTCACAATGGACATGCAGATTTTGCTGCAGATTTCTGAAAATACGCATCAAAACTACACAGCGTGGGCACTGGGCCTAAGGGTTCTTTAGAAATACCTGTCCAATTTTACTTAAATTAGAACATCAATTTACATTGAGCTGTGAAAATGGCCAAATGATATTAACCCCTTCCCAACATAGCAGATTTTAATTTTTTGCATTTTTTCCTCCCTTTCTTTTAAGAATCAAAACTTTTTTATTTTTCTGTCCACACAGTTTCAGTATATGAAACCTATTTTTCTGTGGCACGAGATGTACTTTTGAATGACACAATACATTATACCATATAATGTACTGGAAAATAGCGAAAAATTCCAACTGTTGTGAAATTACAAAAAAAAAATGTTAAATTATTTTTTTCTTTTAACCGTTTTTTATGGTGTATATTGTGTGTTAAAATGACTTGGCAATATGATTCTCCTCGAAACTATGATTATGGTCATACGAACCTTGTCCATATTATTTATTTTAGTGGTAACAAACTTTTTGGGGAGATTGTAGCTTTATTTTCCAAGATCTGTAACATTTCCATTTTACATTCGATGCAGCTCTGCCGGGTAAGATATTATTACTGATTGCATTTTGTGTTAGACATGACATTTTGATTATTTTTTACAGCATTTTTTGTGCAGTTATGGAGACCAAAAAAACCCCACAATTTTAGCATCTTTAATTGTTTTTTTGTTTACAGTGTTTGCAGATTGCTTTGATTTTTAGATTTTGATAGATTGGACTTTTATGAACATGGCGATACCACGTTGGTGTTTTTGTTTTTTTTTTGTTTTGTTTTTTTTTTTTAAATATTTGAATATGTATGATTCTAACATATTTTTTGGGGAGCTTTTTTTCATATTTTTAAAACTTTTTCCTACTTTTTATGTATTTGTTACCTGTACTTAAATCTACGATTGTCTATCGTGTGTGCAATATACAACAGTACCACAGTATTAAGGCAGAGTCACACTTGCATATTGCTTCTGATGCGAAAACATCGGATGCGATATACTAATGACCCTCGGCTCAGGCTCTGCTGCGAGTGTGAGCCGAGAGTCATGCAACTGTGGTCCATTCCTGAGATCGGATCACAGCTGCGGAGATAAGGAGGAGATTAATCTCCCCATCTCCTCCATTGTTAGCCTGTGCGTATATCACACTGCATTTGGATAACATCCAAGTGCAGTCCGATGTTTCTCTTGCACCCATAGACTTGTATGGATGCAAGCGATGAGAGACTCGCAGACAATGGCAGCATGCTGTGATTTTTTTCTTCAGTCCACTGACACTATCAGGCTGATTCTCTACATACCATTAGTGGTCAGCTCGGATGTTTACATTTTGAAATCCAAGAAAGTAAAGTTTATAAAATCGGCAGCTTCTTTAGTGACAGCAGCTATGGATCAAACAATATTTGTGGGGTATACATAGTTATCCCCTCCCTCTGTTTGTATAATACTTATGCTCATTCTAACAGAGGGAGGGGATAACTATTAATATCCCCCAGATATTATCTGATCCTCAGCTGCTGCAACTCAAGCAGCTGCTGATTTTATAAACTTTACTTTCTTGGATTTCAAAACATAAACATCCGAGCTGACCACTAAAGCTATGTAGAGAATCAGCCTGATAGTGAAAGTATAGCACTGGCTTTAGGTTATATACGAAAATCCTGGTGATTGGTTACATTTAAATGGGGCAGAGTGCAATACGAGATTTTCTCATATTGCACTCATACGAGTCATTCTCAATCGTGACTCTGCCCTTAGACAGAGAGCCATTATCTGCCTGGTACAGGGATGGCTCAGCCTTTTAGCTTGCTCCATACATGTACGGTGGCTAACAGTGGGGGTTAAATCTGCCTTATCTGCCAGAAAACTGAACTGAAATGCATAAAACTGGAAATAACTTGTAAAAGATTTCTGAAAGACAACTGTAATATAGGGAATAGATAGCTTGTATTCCCTGCTTTACGACAACGATGAGAATTTGGGTACAGTTCCACTAGCGTATAGCTTCCTATGCAAGAGCATGGAAAGCGATATGCTAATGACCCTCTACTGCGAGCATCAGCCGACGGTCATGCGACTGTGATGCGATCTTGCGAGCGCGTCACAGGTGTGGAGAAGATGGTGGGAGCATTTTCTCCCATCTCCTCCACTGCCTATCTCTGCGTGCACTGCACAGCAGTCGCATAACATGCGAGTGTAGTGGGATGTTTCACATGCTCCCATAGGGTTATATGGGGGTGCGTGAGCCAATACTCGCTGCCAAATGCAGCATGCTGCTATTCATCCTGCATGGTGCGATTGCACAGAGAGCACAATTTGTGTCGAAGAAAAATAATCAAGAGGACACTGCCTCGTTGATTAACATTGGTGCGAGTGCGATCCAATGTTTTATCAGATCGCACTCGCACATGAAAAACGCAAGTGGAAAAGAGCCCTTAGTCTCACAATACACTCATGTTTCCCCTTTTGTGGGGATGGGGGATGGAAGGTGTACAATGAAAACCACAGGATCTGCCATTGACAAAAAGGAAATTGTCACAACTCAACTACAGCACTAATAATAATCATAAAGGCCACATTCACATTTTGAGTATTTGGTGAGTTTCTTTCTTTTGTATTTATAAGGCCATGTGCACAAACTGAGAATTTGGTGAGTTTTTTACCTCAGTATTTAAGGCCAGAATCACACTTGCTAGTGCCTCGCCTGTAACTCACGCGAGTCTCTCATGATAGAACCCGGCATGGCCGCACACTATGCATACAGGAGCGTCTGAGCTGCATAGAGATACATGCAACCGACCCGCTCCTGTCAGGGGAGTGCGCGGCCAAGCCGGGTTCTACCATGAGAGACTCGCGCGAGTTACACGTGAGGCACTAGCAAGTGTGATTCTGGTCTAAGGCCACGTGCACACATTGAGTATTTGGTGAGTATTTTACCTCAGTATTTATAAGGTCACATGAACACGTTGAGAATTTGGTAAGTTTTTACCTCAGTATTTGTAATGTCACGTGCCCATGATGAGTATTTGGTGAGTTTTTTACCTCCGTCTTTATAAGCCAAACCCAGGAGTGAGACAATCAGAGGAAAGTATAATAGAAACACGGGCACCAATTCTGCATTTTTTACCCACTCCAGGTTTTGGCTTACATATACTGAGGTAAAAAACTTACCAAATACTCAACGTGTGAACGTGGCCTTACAAATATTGATGTAAAAACGCACCAAATACTCAATGCGTGTACGTGGCCTTACAGATCCCGAGGTAAACGAAACTCAATAAACACTCAACATGTGTATGTGGCCTTACAAAAACTGAGGTAATAACTCACCAAATACTCAACATGTGAACGTGGCCTTACAAATACTAAGGTAAAAAAAAACTCACTAAATACTCAACATGTGCACATGGCCTTACTAATACTGAGGTAAAAAAAAACCTCACCGAACACAACGTGAGCATGTGGCCTTACAAATACTGAGGTAAAAACTCACCAAATACGCGCGTGTACGTGGCCTTAGGCTATGTGCGCACTTTGCGTTTTCACCTGTGTTTCCGCAGCGTTTTAAGCTGAAGCGTTTTCATGCCAAAAGGCATGCGTTTTGATTTTCCATAATAGTCTATGGAAAATGGTGAATTTCTGTCCGCACTTTGCGTTTCAAAACGCTGCATTTAATTTGCATATTTTGTGGCAAAAACCTTGCGTTCAAAGAAGCAGCATGTCAATTGTTTTTGCCATTTCTGCAGCGTTTTGCTAACATTGAAGTCAATGAGAAGTTGTAAAAAGCAAGAAACATCAAACTTCTAGCGTTTTACCTGCTTTTTAGCTGCAGAAACACTGCGTTTTAGAATACCAAAACGCATGCTTTTCTGACATTAAAATAATGGAATAATATGTCCCTTTACACACAAACATAGGCTGACAATTATATTAATGAAAAAAATAAATTTATTGCTATTTTACCGCTAAATAGTATAAAACCGTTATAATTATATGAAATATAACTATTTTCTTTATTATTTCAAAAATTATGTGTTCCTTTTTTTTCCCTTTTTTCATTGTGTTTGACTGTTTAAACTTTATTTAGCAGTGTCTTTATGTTCAAAACACATCTTTCAAAACGCAAGGGAAAAGCATGTAAAAAGCGCTGAAAATGCCGCTAAAACGCGGTAAATACGCATGCGTTTTTAGCGCTATTTTGTGGTCAAAAGCAACTTTGGCAAAATCAATTACTGCCAGAGGATGCGTTTAGAACTGCAAGTAGGACGACGCAAAGTACGGACATAGCCTTACAAATATTGAAGTAAAAAAACTCACAAATAACCTGTGCACATGGCCTTAAGCGGGCTTTACATGCTGCGATATCGGTCCCGATATCACCAGCGTGGGTACCCGCCCCCATCTGTTGTGCGACACGGGCAAATCGCTGCCCGTGCCGCACAACATCGCCCAGACCCGTCACACATACTTACCTGCCCGGCGACATCGCTGTGACCGGCGAACCGCCTCCTTTCTAAGGGGGCGGTCCGTGCGGCGTCACAACGACATCACTGAGCGGCCGCCCAATAGCAGTGGAGGGGCGGAGCTGATCGGGACGTAACATCCCGCCCACCTCCTTCCTTCCGCATAGCGGCCGGGAGGCAGGTAAGGAGAGCTTCCTCGTTCCTGCGGCGTCACACATAGCGATGTGTGCTGCCGCAGGAACGAGGAACAACCTCGTTACTGCTGCAGTAACGATTTTTGAGAATCGACCCCCATGTCACCGATGAGCGATTTTGCACGTTTTTGCAACGATGCAAAATCGTTCATCGGTGTCACACGCAACGGCATCGCTAATGCGGCCGGATGTGCGTCACCAATTCCGTGACCCCAACGAGTTCGCATTAGCGATGTCGTAGCATGTAAAGCCCCCTTTACTCAAGCCAGAAAGCATGCTTAGAAAGTTCTCCCATAGTAGTTAATAAAAATCTTCATACTATTGTCTTATTTAGGCTATGTGCGCACTTTGCGTTGAGGTAGTTGCATTTCAAAACGCATCCTCTGCCAGAACTTGTCTTTGTCAAATTTGGTTTTGACCACAAAAACTCTAAAAATACGCTTGCGTTTTTACCGCGTTTTAGCCGCGTTTTGGCAGCGTTTTTACCGCGATTTACATGCTTTTTCATTGCTTAAAGTCAGATGCGTTTTGAATACAAATACACTACTAAATAAAGTTTAAACATTAAAACACTATGAAAAAAAAGAAAAAAATTATTACAAATATCATGATTAAAATCATATACAAAATAGCTAATTTTAATAAAATGCTAATTGTGTTGTAATATTTATGTGTAAAATTATGTTAATTTATTGATTTTCATTATTTTAATTGTCGGACTATGTGTGTGTAAAGGGACATATCATGTCCTTAATATAATGTCAAAAACGCATGTAAAACGCTAGGATTTTGATTTTGAATGCGTTTTGAAACTTCTCATTGACTCTAATGTTAGCAAAACGCGGCCAAAATGGCAAAAATAATTGACATGTTGCTTCTTTAAACGCAGAGATTTTGACAAATTTTCAGCACCTAAAACGCTATGGTTTAAACAGCATTGTGCGCACAAAAAAGCCCTATTTTCCATAGACTTTGCTTGAAAATCAAAACGCATGTATTTTTGCATTAACACGCTGAGTTGAAAACTCTGCGGAAACACAGGGAAAAAAAGCAAAGTGCGCACACAGCCTTAGCCATTGTGACGGCTGTAAATTGCATGTCTGAATACTGACAATAGAAGCTTGTGCAAGACGAACCCCAAAATCATGTATAGAAAATAAAATGCAAAATGTAAGATCAGAAACTAAAAACAGATTAGCAAAAAATAGAATATGTTTTACTATCTGGCTTCAATTGGTAAAAAATAAACATTCCCTTTGAAGATGACTCTGACCAAAACTACCATATAACAAAGAAGACAAGAATGAGGATGAAGAACTTCAGTAGGGATATACCTTAATGACTGGCAACAGTGTGCTGTATTCACTAAAGCCTGTCACCTGACAATGCCATTAAGCGTGCATATTCCTTTCAGCCTTTTATACAGCACTTCTTGATTTTAATTCATCACAATAGCAATGTATAAGGAGTAATCATATGGTGAACAAATATTAAGCTGCATTTGCAGGTGATCTGCTATTATACATATGTAAAAGAAAATTGACAAGAACCTCGTCAAAATACAAAGAAGTATACAAATCCTACTGCACACTGATCGCTATGGTGTATGTATATGTATAAAGCGCTGTGAAATTAATGGCGTTAAATAAGCGAGTAAAATAAATATCGCTGAAATCGGGGTCTCTGCCCTTACATCATGCTATTATCAGATGGAGGAGATAAATCCTGGTAGCACATTCCCTTTAATATGCTCCAAATCGGTGAGCACCAGGGTTCTGAGACCCCGACCTATTGCTCATAAGACCGCTGACAAGTGCACAGCTCAGGAGGCAGGAGTATAGAGCTCCTCTATAAACATGTACACAAAGTGGAGTATGCAGTTTAGGGTACAGTTCCACTAGCGTATAGCTTTCATTGCGAGAGCATCAGAAGCGATATGCTAATGACCCTCTGCTGCGAGTGTTAGCTGAGGGTCATGCGACTGTGATGTAATCTTGTGATTGGATCACAGCTGTGGGGAAGAGGGGGGAGCACTTTCTCCCCATCTCCTCCGCGGCTTGTCTCTGCGTACATTGCACTGCGGTCAGATTACATGTGTCGCGGGCGGCGGGACGCTGCGCTCGCTAACGCTCGGGTCCGGCGCTGCTGCTGCTCGGTGGCTCGAGCAGTGGGCCGGATCCGGGACCTCGAGCGGCGCTCCTCGCCCGTGAGTGAAAAGGGCGTTGATTTGTTTTGGGGATTTAGTCCGTGATGCCACCCACGAGTTGTGGTGAAGATGGGCACCACCGCTGCTGGTGACGGGGATCCCGGGAGCGATGGTAGGGAGCAGCTGAGATGTTGTTTTCCCCCTCCGTGGGTAGGGGTTGGTGGTCCCGGGGCCTGGTGGTGTGACGGGGAGGCAGGGTCGGTGAGGTGCAGGGCTGCAGGGACAGCGCGGCACGGTGCCGGATGGCACTGGTGTACTCACTCAGTAAATGAGGTACAAAGTCTCCGGTAAACCAAACGGCTGGATGGACGGGTCCCGCAGCCGGCTGCAGTCTCTCTCCCCGGACAGGTGATGGTGGCTGTCTCTCCTTGCACATTTGTGTACTGAGTTGACTCCAATGGCTTCCCAACGGTAGTCCGCTCCCCGGTGTATAGATACCGGAGGAGCCCGTTTTGCCTGCAGGCGCTGGCCCTTGGATTTCTAGCCAGTGGCAGTGGCTGTATATCCTCACGGTGTGAGCGGTTGCCTTCAATCGGGACTTGGTTGTTAGGGAACCCCGGGGGTTCCTGTCACATTTGGATTTGACTATTGACGGCGGCTCCAAGCATGGTCGGGGTCCGATGGCCCTGCCTGTGTGTGCTTAGCTTCACTCCGTTCCCTAGTCCGGTACCGGTGGGCCGCCGCCCAGCCCCGGTACTTACGGCTCTGCGGAGTTCCACCAACTCCTGCAGACGGCCACCACCATCTGCCAACCTTGCTGTAAGCGTCCGGGCTCCGACCCAGACACCTCAAGTGTTTTCTCCTCTCACTTTCACCTCCAAGACTCAACTGTCACTTTTCCCGCCTCCAGGCCTGTGAACTCCTCGGTGGGTGGGGTCAACCGCCTGGCGCCGCCCCACCTGGTGTGGACATCAGACCCTGGAGGGAGGCAACAAGGGTTTTGTGTCTGACTAATGTAACTGTCCGGGGGTGGGGTGTGTGTGTGTGTTGTCTGTGGCTACCTGGCTAGTCCTGGGCACCACACATGCGATTGCAGTGCTATGTTTCACACACTCCCATAGACTTATATGGGGTTGCGTGAGCCCAGACTCACTGCCAAACATAACATGCTGCAATCCATTCCGCATGCCACTATGGCATGAGAAATCAATTGCAGATGGACACTGTCCCATAGTTTTGCACTGGTGCTAGTGCAATCTGATGTTTTATCGTATTGCATTCGTCTGTGCAAAACGTAAGTGGAACCGTACCCATATAGAAAGTCTAATGATTAGAGATAATCAAATTTTTTGAATTCGTATTAGCCAGGTTCAACAAAATTTACAAAAAATGTTGATTCACAGTGAATCAATTCCCCATAAGTTGCAATACTGCAAAGCCTCTAACTGCCCTGAAAATACATTTGTAAAATTCTGAGCTCTCCCAGTACTGTATCCGATAACTTTTAAGCTCTTTAAAGGGAATCTGTCAGCAAGTTTTTGTTATGTAATCTGAAGACACCATGCTGTAGGGGTTAACAACACGCAGATTTTAGCAATACTTCTCTTATGACACTATGTGCTTGTCACAATGACTTTGTGATAGCGGGTAAACCAAGGCACCTAAGTTGTCCCTAAAGCTAGGATGTCTTATGCTATCTCTATTCTCAAGGACCCCTAAGGCTATGTGCACACGTTGCGTCTTGTCCCTGCAGACATTTCTGCAGGGATTTGACAGCACATGTGCACTTCAAATTGCTGCAGAAACACTGCATAATGGATGTAGTGTTTCTGCAGAAAAAAAGCCGATTTTATGCGCTCTGGATGCCGCCTCTCCCATAGACAGAGCAGGAGCTGTATCCAAAGCACAGTTACGCTGCGGCGCAATACGCAGCTTAAATGCATGAAATTTGGCAACGTGCGCACATAGCCTAATAGTGGAGATGTCTGAGTCTCTTTCCTGGCCCTGCTCCTGAGCAGTCCTGAGTGTAACGTGGCAGGGGCGGCTCAAAGAATTGATCAATTATTTGCTAAAAATCTCATTTTGTATTATAATATAAAATAAATCCGTGTATTTGCACTTTTTATATGATACATCTCATTCTCAGATCGTGCTGGCTCTCTTTTCTCAGATGAGGTAGCAAAATCCTGGTGACTAATGATGTACTCGGCCCTGCACAGTACTCAATCGAGTAGCAGGGTGCTCAAATACTCGGCTGAATATCGTGGATACGCGGATGTGTCATTCATGAAACATCGAGCACAAAAAGCACAGGGTCGCTTTATTGAATGATGGGAGCCAGCACCCCAGTGAGAGCCACTTGAAATCTCTGAATGGCACTAACTTGGTGTAAAAACATTTTTGGATGTAGTGTATTAAAAAAACAAACCCTCTCTCCCCTTGAAATGCTCTGTTTATGGCTGACTGCATGTGAAGGAAAGCAGACCTGGCCACTTATTGACTTCTATTATACTCGTTACTCAAGTTCAACCGGTCCAAGTGTCTGACCAGCTCAACTTGAATAATGAGCACTGGAGCATCTGTCATAAGTGTGTCATGGCCTGATGTGATTCTTGGGGGGACCTGGGATCACAAGGTCACAGTGTATTGCTGATCGCAGTTCTGCTTTAGTGACCGATTGTCATTTACCCTGAGTTGGAGAGTATTTATTTCCATCTCGTACTGAAGGGGTTAAGGTTCATTTCTATCCTGTAGTTATCTAACAGGTAGTTGTAACCTCAGCTACAGGCACTCTGTTCTACTATAATTATTCGCTCCTCACTCCTCCCTATGCCAGGTATAGCTCATATCTATATGCCCCTTTGGAGAAGCTGAGGTGTCGCTTCTGTTGCAGCTGAGAAGTTCCTGCTGGTGAAGCTGTGGAGTATTATTTGTTGTGTCTTTCCCTATCTGTTTGTCTTATATTCCTCATGTTGTCTTATTGCAGTGGTGAGACTAGTGTCTCCTTGGCCTTCACTAGTCAGGGTGCGTTCAGGGTCAATGAGGGCCTAGGCACATGACAGCACATGGGGAAAGGACCTGACTGGAGATGTTAAGGTGCGCAGCGATCAGCCTCCAGTGAGTTTCAGAAGGTGATCCTGCTCCCTTTTCCCTAGTGCCAGGGCCTTCCGTTGTAATGTTACCCTGGTATTCCCTCTGTGTTGCGCTGCTCACAGGGAGTCCTCTCATACCTTTCGTGACACCTGTAGTCACATTGTGACAGCATCGTAGTGTTCACTCACCATTTGAAGTACTGAGCACTGTACTGCTCACCCATCATTACTGGTGGCAGATTCCCTTTAACATAAATACATACTTAGTGTCACGCGCAAGTGCCGCAACACACAGGATACACCAAGAACACAATACAATAGTGGCGTCATGATCCAGGACCAGTATTCTCCGCTCCAGAGTTTTCCAGACCCAGCCTGGTCATGTCAGGGGGTAACTTCCATCAGCCTCTTTCTGGTTTCAGGAGTCACTATATCTGGTCTCTGCACTTGCATTCCTGTGCTGGTTATAGTTTTGCTCTGTACCCTGTGACTGGCTCTGGTGAGATTTCCTGTTTGATCTGACTCCTTGTTACAGTACCCTGACCTTTACCCTCCCCCGTTTGTCCGTCTGTCCCAGTCCCTGACTTCCTGCTCCTGTCTGTTGTTTGTGTTTCCCTCTGCATACCTGATCTCCCAACTTCTGACTAGGTTCTGTTTTCTGACTTGATTTTGATCCTCTCTTTGCAGTGACTTGACTTTCCTGGCTAGACCCTGACTGTTTGCCTATTCTATTGCCCCCTGGTGGTTCGCCTGTTAAATGCCTGCTGAAGTTACTCTGCTGTACTTCAGCTGCCTTTCTGTTACAGTGTTACTTTGACTTTCCTCCACTATTCTGCTGCCACCTAGTGGGGAATATGCTGCACTAAGTCTTAGTAGCCCTTTGTACAGCGTGACAAGTGGGCCCTGGCGATAGGAAAAGTGAAGCAGGGTCATCTATTAAACTCACTTGGAGCTGATCTTTGAACTCCCTAACTTCCCTATAAGGGTTCTTTCACCCCGTCACCAATCTCGTGCCTATCCCTGTCTTTCCATTGACTCAGCCCTGTCTAGTGAGCAGGGCAGCGGGAAACCTCTCTAGATTAAACACACAGAGAGGATTAGACAGACAGCGGTAAAATAAACAACAATCATACAAAGCACTCCAAATGACAGGAGAAAGCAATGAGGAATGGAACAGAGGGACAAAACCAAAAAGCAATAAGGAAGGGGAAAACACAACACAATTTTCACACAGCAAATAATCTCTCAATGACTTCCTGATCCACAGCTCATAGGTTTCCTCTGGAGGCAAGCTAAGCAGAAGCTATCACCGGCATTTACCTGTTAAGAGAAGAGACAAACAGGGGTAAGTGTATTTGTATTTGGGATGACAGGTAATATGAAACTTGGGGGTAAAGAGATTTATTTTGTTACCTGATGGTAGCACTTTTTGTTGACTAAAATTGGATAATTTGAAGAAAAAGTGTAGTTAAGGGTGGGTTTTTAAAAAAAGAAAAAAAAAAAAAAAAGGGAAAATGCAAAATCATCAATTGGAAAAAATATAAAATGTGTGAGATTATCTTTGTGAGCAGTGAGGAGGGCTCACTATCCATATAGCCTATATGGATGGAGTCTTAAAAACGACTTGTAGCAATGAAAATCG
Source organism: Anomaloglossus baeobatrachus (assembly GCF_048569485.1). Lineage (NCBI taxonomy): Eukaryota > Metazoa > Chordata > Amphibia > Anura > Aromobatidae > Anomaloglossus > Anomaloglossus baeobatrachus. The sequence continues at coordinate 259,256,507 of NC_134355.1, read as the reverse complement.
CAGGTTATCTATTTATAGTTCAATTGTAAAATAAATCCTGATAGTAATGGAGGTAGATACCTGATATGTTGTACTCCTTTGAATTCTATCCAATAGAACCTGATCCTATAAGGAGTTCAGAGGCAAAAAAATGTATAAATAAAAAAAAATTAAAAGTAAAAAAATATTGTATGTATGTATGTATATATATATATATATATATATATATATATATATATATATATATATATATATATATATATATATATATGAAAAATCAACTAAAAATTAGTTTTTATATAAATGTAAGTGGTGATGAAAAAAGCCGAGGGAGAGAAATATAGTATAGAGTATAAGCACAATAAAGGCTCAAAAACAAAGGAGACACCTAGCTAATCACAGTGCATGTGTGCAGGGCTTACATGCATAAATTCTGAGCCATTGTTCTTGAGGCAACAAGCGTTGGTCAGCTAGTAAAAGCTGGAGAAGTTTAGGGGATTTAATTAAGTCTGTTCCGTAAATGGAGCTGCAAGATTAGACGTCTCTTAGGTAGTGGAGTGAAGTTCCCTGGAACTAAGTGGGGCTGTTGGGGACGAAACCTTAAGTGGTCTGCCGGTGCCTGGCACTCTCACCTAATCACTGTTTTCATTGTGAAGGTGATGGTTCGTCCGATGTCCGTTGTTTGTCGGGGGAGCTGTCAACTCATCAGATGAGCTAGGTCAGCGGGGCAGCCATGTGGAGTGCGACGGCGTCGGCTGCAAAAACAGAAGAAAACTAGAGGCTCCGGCCGGAAAACCTCGTGTCAGTCTCGTGTGCTGTCAAAGTCAGTGACGTCACTGGATAGAAGCGGGAAAAATTAAATGAATGCGAGGATGCACCAGACCACAAGATCCTACGTGTTTCGAAGGGTCTCAGACCTTCTTCATCAGGGATGACGTCTAGGTGTATACCTCGAACAAAAAAAAAAAAAAACAAAACTTTGAAAGCTTCCGTTGGGACAGTGTGTATATTAACCTGAAGCCTGAAAGCATCATCATCACTATCAAACATGGAGGTGCCAGCATTATGCTGTGGGGTTGCTTTATGTCAACAGGGACAGGGAAACTGGTCAAAGTTGATGGAGGATGGAGCAAAATACAGGACAATTCAGGAGGAAAATCTGTTAGGGGCTTCAAAAGAATGGAAACTAGGGCATAGGTTTAACTTCCAGTAAGACAATAATTGTAAACATACTGACAGAGATATAATCTATATATATAATTGCTTTATTCTGTCTGTCTGTCTGTCTTGCTCCAAAATTGTGTCTCGGTGAGTGTCATTACAGTGACAACCGTCTGATTGGCCGCTGGCTCGGCCTGGCCCCGCCCCCCCACGGATTGGTCGCTCGCCTCGGCCTGGCCCCGCCCTCTGCATGGATTGGCTGCTCGCCCCGCCCTCCGCACGCATCGCCAGACATAACCTTGCGCTGCTGGAATCGTGACGGAGCCAGTGTACGCTGGTAACCATTATACACATCGGGTAACTAAGGTCCCTTAGTTACCCGATGTGTATCATAGTTACCAGCATACACCGGCTCCGTCACGATCCCAGCAGCGCCAGACATAACCTTGCGATGCTGGGATCGTGACGGAGACGGTGAACGCTGGTAACCATTATACACATCGGGTAACTAAGGTCCCTTAGTTACCCGATGTGTATCATAGTTACCAGCATACACCGGCTCCGTCATGATCCCAGCAGCGCCAGACATAACCTTGCGATGCTGGGATCGTGACGGCGCCAGTGTACGCTGGTAACCATTATACAGGTTAGTTACCTGATGTTACCCGATGTGTATCATAGTTACCAGCGTACACCGGCTCCCGGTACACATGTGCAGGGAGCCGGCATTATACTCCTCTCCCCCCAGGACTACTCCTCCTATTATAGTCCTCCTATTATACTCCTCTCTGAATATAATAGGAGAACTATTATAGCATGGGGGATGGAGCACGATGGGGAGTGCGCAGCATGGGGGATAGAGCACGATGGGGAGTGCGCAGCATGGAGGATGTAGCACGATGGGGAGTGCATAGCATGGGGGATGGAGCACGATGGGGAGTGCACAGCATGGGGAATGGAGCACGATGGGGAGTGCGCAGCATGGAGGATGGAGCACGATGGGGAGTGCACAGCATGGGGGATGGAGCACGATGGGGGTTCGCAGCATGGGGGATGGAGCACGATGGGGGTGCGCAGCATGGGGAATGGAGCACGATGGGGAGTGCGCAGCATGGAGGATGGAGCACGATGGGGAGTGCACAGCATGGGGGATGTAGCACGATGGGGAGTGCGCAGCATGGGGGATGGAGCACGATGGGGAGTGCGCAGCATGGGGGATGGAGCATGATGGGGAGTGCGCAGCATGGGGGATGGAGCACGATGGGGAGTGCGCAGCATGGGGGATGGAGAACGATGGGGGTGCACACTTCCCCCCCAAAACACACACACACCGCCATAGCGCACCGCACAACACACCACACACACACACTGGGAACCACAAACACCGCCCTACACAAGCACCCACAAACACAGACAACGCCGCACACACACAACACCCAACACACAAACACCGCAGCATACACAAATATACGCACATACCGCGCAACACACACACATTGCACAAAACATACCTCCCCCAAAACACACACACGCACCCCACACCCCCCACAAACCGCGCAACACACACATCACCACACACACACAGCGCTCCACAAACAACGCAACACACACAACGCAACACACAAACAACACCACCCTCACCCCCCCCACACCCAGACAACACCCAGAACATTTACAGCGCCCTACACAAACACTTGGCAACTACACACAACAACATCTATATATATAACAAAAATCATACATTAACTACACAATAAATTCTAGAATACCCGATGCGTTAGAATCGGGCCACCTTCTAGTGGTATAATATACAGCATAAGATATTCATGTGTTTGAACGGCCCAGTAAAGATCCAGACCTAAATCCCATTGAGAATCTGTGTCAAGACTTGAAAATTGTGTTCACAGACGCCTCCATCCAAACTCACTGAGCTAGAGCTAGTTTACAAAGAACAATGGGCAATAACTACAGCCTCCTAGATGTGCAAAGCTGGTGGAGACATCATAACTCAATTCCTAGCCGTAAACATAAAGCTCTCCAAAATCTAGACAGAAACTGGACTCCTCTGTCGGATACAATGTTTTCAGGGATACCATGCAAACGAACCACCTGACGGAGAAACAAGGGCACCAACTCCGAAGACGATGGCAACGTAGGCAGTGGCACCAAATGGACCATTTTGGAAAATCTATCACAGATTACCCAAATTACCGTCATCCTCTGAGAAACAGGGAGATCAGAAATAAAATCCATTAAGATGTGAGTCCATGGTCTCTTAGGCACCAGCAATGGCAATAACAATCCACTAGAACGAGAACAACAAGGCTTGGATCTAGAACAAATCTCACAGGATTGCACAAAACTCCTCACATCACGAGATAAAGAAGGCCACCAAAAGGACCTACTCACCAAATCCCTGGTGCCAAAAATCCCATGATGACCAGCCAACGCAGAACAATGAATTTCAGACATCACTTTACTCCTCCACTGGTCAGGAACGTACAATTTCCCCACAGCACATCTTTCAGGTTTGTCCTTCTGAAATTCCTCAAGAGCTAGTCTCAAATCGGGTGAAATAGCAGAGAGAACCACTCCCTCATGCAGGATGGTAGCAGGCTCAGTCACATCAAGAGAATCAGCAAAGAAACTCCTAGAGAGGGCATCTGCCTTAATATTCTTAGTGCCCGGAAGATAAGAGACCACAAAATTAAAGCGCGTCAAAAACAAGACCCATCTAGCCTGCCTGGGATTCAACCTCCTGGCTGATTCGTGATAGATCAGATTCTTATGATCGGTGAGTACAATAATTTGATGTTTTGCCCCCTCCAACCAATGTCTCCATTCTTCAAAGGCCCACTTCATGGCCAATAATTCCCGATTCCCCATATCATAATTTCGTTCCGGTGGTGAAATTTTCGGGAAAAGAAGGCACAAAGTTTCATTTTAGAAGTCACAGAATCTCTGTGAGACAAGACAGCCCCTGCTCCGATCTCTGACGCATCGATCTCCACCTGAAACGGAAGAGACACATCAAGCTGCCGCAAAACTGGAGCAGAAGTGAACCTCCTTTTAAGCTCCTGAAAAGCCAAGACTGCCTCTGGAGACCAATTCACAACATCAGCTCCCTTTTTGGTCAAGATCAGTCAATGGCTTGACAATACCAGAAAAATTACCTTTACAATAGAAATTAGCAAAACCCAAAAACTTCTGAAGGGCTTTCAAAGAAGTAGGCTGAACCCAATCATAAATGGCCCGGACCTTGACCGGATTGATTTCAAGAAAAGATGGGGACAAAATGAACCACAAGAAAGACATACGCCAAAAAGACATTTCGATCCCTTAACATATAGCGCATTATCCCTGAGAACCTGAAACACTGTCCGGACCTGTTCAACATGAGAATCCCAGTCGTCAGAAAAAATCAAAATGTCGTCCAAATAGACAATCAAAAACTTGTTAACAAAGTCCCGGAAAATATCATTCATGAAAGATTGGAAGACGGAAGGGGGGGCATTAGTGAGCCCAAAGGGCATCACTAGGTACTCAAAATGCCCCTCAGGGGTAATAAACACTGTCTTCCATTCATCACCCTGCTTAATGCGAATGAGATTATACGCCCCTGAAGATCGAGCCTAGTAAACCAACTAGAACCCTTTACTCTAGAAAACAGGTCAGAAATCAGAGGCAATGGATACTGATATTTAACCGTAATTTTATTAAGGAGACGATAATCAATACAGGGCCGCAATGATCCAGCCTTCTTGGCCACAAAGAAAAAAACGGCACCCAAAGGTGAAGATGACGGTCTAATGTGACCCTTTTCCAATGACTCCTTAATATAAGTCCGCATAGCAGCACGTTCAGGTACAGATAAATTGAAAAGCCGTCCCTTGGGAAATTTACATCCAGGCACAATTCAATAACGCAGTTATAGTCCCTATGCGGAGGCAAGGACGCAGCCTAGGTCTCATTAATCACATCCACGAAATCCGACAAATAGTCAGGGACCTCCTGTGTCTGAGATGAAATAGACAAAACAGGAGTATCACTATGCACACATTGACAGCCCCAACTAGTCACAGACAAAGATGTCCAATGCAGAACTGGATTATGGGTTTGCAAGCAAGGGAAACCCAGTACCAAAATGTCATGCAAATTATGCAACACCAAAAACTTACAATCCTCCTGGTAGTCTGGTGCAACCCGCATCGTCACCTGGGTCCAAAACTGGGGCTTACTTTCAGCTAAAGAAGTAGCATCAATACCCCTCAAAGGGATAGGAGCATACAGCGGCACCATGGGAAAACCACAACACTCAGCAAACCCAAAATCCATCAAGTTCAGGGCAGCTCCTGAATCAATAAAAGCCATAGCAGAAAATGATGACAGGGAACAGATCAAAGAAACTGACAAAAGAAACTTAGGCTGTACATTACCCAAAGTAAATAAACGGGCAAATCATTTTTCACTCTTAGGGCAGACGGAAATAGTATGACAGGCGTCTCCACAGAAGAAACATAGCTTATTACGCCATCTAAAATCCTTCCGTTCAGCCTTAGAAAGGACCCTATCACACTGCATAGGCTCCGGAGACTGCTCTGAGAGCGATACTTCGCTCGCATTGTGTTACGTTCACATAAACGTCTGTTAATCTGAATGGCCAATGACATAGAGTCATTGAGACCAGAGGGGACAGGAAAACCCATCACAACATCCTTTACAGGCTCTGCCAAACCCTTCCGACAAAGAGCCGCAAGAGCCGCATCGTTCAATTTAATAAGGACCGCCCACTTTTGAAATTTCTGACAATATATCTCTCTGGGTTCCTGACCCTGGATCAAAGCCAATAATGTATTCTCAGCTTGATCAGTAGCATTGGGTTCATCATACAACAACCCCAGAGCCTGAAAAAAAATCCACATCAGCAAGAATCAGATCTCCAGGCGCCAGGGAAAAAGTCCAATCCTGGGGGTTACCACACAACAGGGAGATAACAATCTTGACTCGCTGCATGGAGGACCCTGAGGACTTTGGTTTCAAGGCAAAAAATAACTTACAATTGTTCTTAAAGTTCAAAATTTTAGACCGATCCCCAGAAAATAAATCAGGGACAGGGATCTTAGGTTCTACAGCAGGTGTCTGAGCAAGATAATCGGATATATCCTTAACCTGAGAAGCAAGATGATCAACTCGATCAGCCAATTGTGTAACATCAATTGCAGCACAAGATCCTCCATGACACCCAGAGAAAAACAAGAAAAATACAAAAAAATAATAATTCTGACACACTTCCTTTTTTTTTTCTCCTTCTATTGAGTACCTTTGTATCTTAAATATGGCCGGTGATACTGTTATGATTCAGTGACCGAGGAGGATCAAAAAAGGGCAAAAATTAGGAAACCCAGAGAATCATCAGAGTGGTTGGAAACTCAGCTGACTGCAGACCTGTAACTGACAACACAAGTAGAAGTAGCCGTGGGACATGCCTACGATGACCTAGTCACCTCGACACAGCCGGAGAGCTAATTATTCCTAAAGAGAGAAAAACAAGGAAAGCTAATCTGCCTCAGAGTAGTCCCCCAAAGATATAGATAGCCCCCAAACATGTAAAGCCGGGGAGACAAGATGAGACACAGTACACAGGTAGAAAACAGATTCAGCAAAGATGAGGCCCAAACTATCTATATAGGAAAGGACATAAAAGTGCACTGTCTGTAGCCATGCAATACCCTAAAAAAAACAACACACCTGATATGAAAAAAGCTGAGACCACACGGCCTCTCTCCCACTATGTTAGTACTCTGGTGTTACTGGAATCCAAGTAAAACACTAATATAGAGGAAGGACTGACATTAATACCAAGCATGAAAAAACAAAAATACATTGCAGAATATGGAGCAAGGTACACAGATATTCCCAGCAGGGAATGATCCAACTCCACCCAGAACTCCACACAAGCAAAACCAGGAAACAAGCCTTAAGGCCACTTTACACGCTACTAAAGCGATGTCGTTGGGGTCACAGAATTTGTGACGCACATCCGGCCATGTTAACGATGTTGTTGCATGTGACACCTATGAGCGATTTTGAATCGTCGCAAAAACGTGCAAAATCGCTAATCGGTGACATGCCCCCCTATTTCCAATTATTGTTGCTGCTGCAGGTACGATGTTGTTCATTGTTCCTGCGGCAGCATACATCGCTATGTGTGACACCGCAGGAACGAGGAACCTCACCTTACCTGCGGCAATGAGGAAGGAAGGAGGTGGGTGGGATGTTCGGCCAGCTCATCTCCGCCCCTCCACTTTGATTGGGTGGCCACTTAGTGATGTTGCTGTGATGCCGAACGAACCGCCCGCTTAGAAAGGAGGCGGTTCGCCGGTCACAGCAACGTCGCTAGGCAGGTAAGTCCGTGTGACGGGTCCGCACGATTTTGTGCGCCACGGGCAGCGATTTGCCCGTGATGCACAAACGATTGGGGCGGGCACGTTTTAGTACCACAAAAATAAAACAACAAGAAAATGGAAACAAACCAGCAAGAGGTACAAAGACAAAACTTATCTGCAAGGAGTTCAGGTAGAAACAGAAGATAGGCCAGGCTCCAGAATGTCCACAGCACCACAGGAGACAACATTAATCACCGGCCCAGACCAAGAGAACACTACTCAGTTATAGGCCCAGTCTGAGCAGCCTGAGCAGCACTGGCCACAAGAGGGAGCCACAAACCAGAACCCAGTCCAAATGTGTTCACAACAGCAAGGCCTAAAGGGGCCTGGCTGCATCCTGTACAAAAAAATATGAGTTTTTCGTAGGTATTATGGCCAGAATACGGAAGCCTACAACCCCATACCTCCCAACTTTTCAATAAAGGAAAGAGCGACAAAGCATGCGGCGCGCGCAAATTTTGACCACGCCCCTAGCGACACCCCTAGCCACACCCATTTGGCAGTAAGGGTCATTCAGCAGATGCACTGGACTGTTCATTGATATTCATAGCAGTCAGAATTTTTTTATATTTCTTTGTGTCACTATATGACATGTTGCTTATTTGTGCCTATAAGGCCGTGTTCACACTCTGCATAAATTCTGTTTCTTTTTGTTTCTGCCGCTGTCGGCACCAAACTACACAATAACAATCTTCTCATTTTTGATGCATTTTTTCTGCCTTTTCTCCATTATTTAATGTGTTTTTGGTTCAGATGTGAATCTGCGTTTTTAAGTGTTTTTATTTTACACAGAAGCTTTTTCCTGCATTTTTTTTAAGCTCCACATAGAAACCTCCAGAGAAAAAAACCCCGAAAACCGCAGAATTCAGCGGCGTCTTCTCATGGAATCACATCCACTTTACTTGGACAATTAAACACAGCAGAATAAATGTGCAAAAAAAAAAAGCAGAAAAAAAAATGCAGCATTTACACTACATGTGAGCACGGACTAATTATCCAAGCAAAGTGGATGAGACGTCATGAAATCTCCGCCCCTTTTGCGTGTAAAGATGCCGCTGAACTGTGCGGATTTGGTGGGGTTTTTTTCCTTATAAGCGGCAGGATTCACATCTCCACCAAATTCACATTCACATCTGCACCAAACATGTATCAAATAAAGGGACAATGCATAAAAAATACCGCAAACACGCAATAATCAGAGGAGATTGTTATTGCACTCGTGGTGCAGACACCTGCAGAAAAAAAATGCAGAATTTAGCTACGTGTGAACACGGCCTCAGTGATACATTTTTATTATATTTTTTATGGGTTTTAATAAAGAAAAATAATAAATTGCGCCATTTTTTTCCCGCCATTTACCGATCCCCATAAATAATATGATCGCTGTGTTGTTCGGGTCGTTACGATTAGAGGGACACCAACTATGTCCATGTTATTTGCTGATTTGTGATGTTTATTATTTTATAAAAAAAAAAAGTGTAATAAAATTACATTATTCTATTTTTTTTATTATTTTTAGTAATTTTATTACAAGAAATAAAAACCCCTCTTTTCCTCTCCCTCTAGAATACAGAACATAGAGACACTGCTGTGTACAATGGAGCTCTGTGTCCTGTGTAATCTGCTGTGTAATCAGGGCTTCATTGTAGGTTCATTTATGCAAAATCCTCCCTCTGAAATCATCACTTCCCAATGGCTCAACAGCTTAGATCAGGTAGAAAGGCTAGGAGGCTGCTGGACACAAGTTTTGAAAGTTGCTGGTTTGAATCCAAGGTGGTGAAGATAAAAAAAAAATGTATTTGTATTTTTTTTCCTCATTGCTTTATGGTAGTTTTATAGCAAATGAATCTGACTCTTTCCTTCACCTACAAAGAGATGCAGTATTTATCTATCTATCTATGTATCTATCTATCTATCTATCCCTCTATCTACTCATCTATCTGTCTTTCTATCTATCAGTCTATCTATCCCTCTATCTATCTATGATTCTTTCTATCTAACTATCTATCTATCCATCTATCTATGATTCTATCTATCTATCCCTCTATCTATGATTCTATCTATGATTCTATCTATCTATGATTCTATCTATCTATCCATCCATCTATCTAAGATTCTATCTATCTAAGATTCTATCTATCTATCTGAGTCTATCTATCTATCTACCATGTATGTATCTATTATCTGTCATGTATCTATATATCCCTCTATCATCCATCCATCCCTCTACCATCCATCCATCCCACTATCATCCATCCATCCATCCATCCATCCCTCTATCATCCATTCATCCCTCTATCATTCATCCATCCCTCTATCATCCATGCATCCCTTCCTCTATCCCTTCCTCTATCTCTTCCTCTATCCCTTCCTCTATCCCTTCCTCTATCCCTTCCTCTATCCCTTCCTCTATCCCTTCCTCTATCCCTTCCTCTATCCCTTCCTCTATCCCTTCCTCTATCCCTCCCTCTATCCCTCCCTCTATCCATCCCTCCTTCCATTCATCCATCCCTCCATCCATCTTTGCAGCTGAATAATCTGCTTCTGGTTTCTCACCTGCAATATAGAGGTCAAGATAACCAAATCTTCCTATGCTTTTCAATACAGGCAGGCTCAGTGGTAGAGCTGCTGCCTATGGAACAATGAGCTTCACGGTTCACGGGTTCGAGTCCTGGCCGCCCCGTAAATCCAGACCTGATGAGAATTTAATTTAGTCACTGTACTGAGGGGAGGAGCCAGGACATCCGCTGTGAGCCGCGGGACACACCTCTAAAATTGGGGCAGTCCCGCAGAATCTGATGATCTGGGAATGCTTCAGCAGGGCTGGAATTGGGCAGACTAAACTTTGCCGCATACAAGGTTATTCTGGAAAAACAGTTGCTTCCCTCTGCTCAGGCAACTCTGAGGGTTGTTTTTTCCAGCAGGACAATGCGCCATGCCACACAGCTAGGTCAATCAATGTGTGGATAAATTACTACCACATCAAAACCCTGTCATGGACAGCCCAATCTCCAGACCTAAACCTCATTGAAAACCTCTGGAATGTAATCAAGTGGAAGATGGATAGTCACAAGCCATCAAACAAAGAACTGCTTACATTTTTGTGCCATGAGTGGCATAAGGTCACCCAAAAGTAGTGTGACAGACTGGTGGAAAGCATGCCAAGACGCATGAAAGCTGTGATTAAAAATCATGGTTATCCCACAAAATATTCATTTCTGATCTCTTCCTGAGTTAAAATATTAGTATGTTGTTTCTAAATGATTCTGAACTTGTTTTCTTTTCATTATTTGAGGTCTGAAAGCAATGCATTTTTTTTGTTATTTTGACCATTTCTCATTTTCATAAAATAAATAGAAAACTTTTTACTTGGAAATTTGGAGACATGCTGTCAGTAGTTTAAAGAATAAAATAATAATTTACATTTTACCCAGAAATATACCTATAAAGAGAAAAATCAGAAAAACTGATAATTTGGAAGTGGTCTTTTAATTTTTGCCAGAGCTGTGTATATATATATATATATATTTATATGTATATATATATATATATATATATATATATATATATATATATATATATATATATATATGTGTCATATGAAAAAGTTTAGGCACCCCTATTAATGTTAACCTTTTTTCTTTATCACAATTTGGGTTTTTGCAACAGCTATTTCAGTTTCATATGTCTAATAGTTGATGGACTGGATTGAATATATTTCTGGATTGAAATGAGATTTATTGTATTAACAGAAAATGTGCAATCCGCATTTAAACAAAATTTGACCAAAAGTAAAAGAGCAAAAGTATGGGCACCTCAACATAAAAGTGACATTAATATTTTGTAAATCCTCCTTTTGCAAAAATCACAGCCTCTAGTCGCTTCCTGTAGCTTTTAATGAGTTCCTGGATCCTGGATGAAGGTATATTTGACCATTCCTGTTTACAAAAGAATTCCAGTTCAGTTAAGTTTGATGGTCGCCGAGCATGGACAGCACGCTTCAAATCATCCCACAGATTTTCAATGATATTCAGGTCTGGGGACTGGGATGTCCACTCCAGAACATTGTAATTGTTCCTCTGCATGAATGCCTGAGTAGATTTGGAGTGGTGTTTTGGATCATTGTCTTGCTGAAATATCCATCCCCTGCATAACTTCAACTTCGGCACTGATTCTTGCACATTATTGTCAAGAATCTGCTGATATTGAGTTGAATCCATGCGACCCTCAACTTTAACAAGATTCCCAGTGCCGGCATTGGCCACACAGCCCCAAAACATGAAGGAACCTCCACCAAATTTTGCTGTGGGTAGCAAGTGCTTTTTTTGCCTCCATGCATAACGCCTTTTGTATGACCAAACAACTCAATCTTTGTTTCATCAGTCCACAGGACCTTCTTCCAAAATGTAACTGGCTTGTCCAAATGTGCTTTTGCATACCTCAGGCGACTCTGTTTGTGGTGTGCTTGCAGAAATGGCTTCTTTCGCATTACTCTCCCATACAGCTTCTCCTTGTGCAACGTGCAGTCTATTGTTGACCAATGCACATTGACACCATCTACAGCAAGATGAAGCTGCAGGTCTTTGGAGGTGGTCTGTGGATTGTCCTTGACTGTTCTCACCATTATTCTTCTCTGCCTTTCTGATATTTTTCTTGGCCTGCCACTTCTGGGCTTAACAAGAACTGTACCTGTGTTCTTCCATTTGCTTACTATGTTCCTCACAGTGGAAACTGACAGTTTAAATCTCTGAGACAACTTTTTGTATTCTTCCCCTGAACAACTATGTTGAATAATCTTTGTTTTCAGATCATTTGATAGTTGTTTTGAGGAGCCCATGATGCCACTCTTCATAGGAGATTCAAATAGGAGAACAACTTGCAAGTGGCCACCTTAAATACCTTTTCTCATGATTGGATACACCTGCCTATGAAGTTCAAAGCTCAATGAGGTTACAAAACCAATTTAGTGCTTTAGTAAGTCAGTAAAAAGTAGTTAGGAGTGTTCAAATCAAGAAATTGATAAGGGTGCCCATACGTTTGCACCGGTCAAATTTTGTTTAAATGCGGATTGCACATTGTCTGTTAGTGTAATAACCTGCAGGTAACGGGATACGCAAGGACTGCACGGAACCACGGGGGTTAATCAATGCAAATTTAATAACATATTGCACAACACAGGTGGAGGAATAGTGCGGGAAAGGAAGGAGAGAAAAGCGGGAATGTGCACAGCAGTAGATATAATGTAATATACATACAACCACTTTGAATAGCTTGTCAAGGGTGGGAAGCCTCAGATTGTACTCCCAAAAGCAAAACACAAAAATCCTTATTAAACAAAAAAACTGCAGGGTCCTTGTTACCTTACTTGCATAACACAGTGCAGAGTCTTTTCCTATCTGTCCCTAACTAAAAGTAGTGTGCACACTTAACTGCAGGTTTCAGCGTGGGGTACCTCGTCACCGTTGGGGCCCGTATTCCGCCGGCAGACACCTCTAAAGTTCAGTCTTTGTCCTGTCTCTGTAATTTGCCCGTGCTGTCTGGCTCCTCGCTCCACATCCAGCCTTTCTTGGATCTGTGTCTTGGGGAGATGTCACGCAACACTCAGGTAATTGGACCTTGTTCAGCAGGGCAGAATGCGGCCTTGCCTCCTTCAGCACGTCCGAACACACACACCTCAGCATAAACAGCTACCAAACAAAACTAGCTCCTCCTCACATCCTGTTCAGGACTGTACCAAGTAAATCAAGCAGCAGGGGTTTGTGCCCGCTGTTCTTTGTTTTGACAGCAGGTGGCAGCATAACAAGAAACGTTCACAGTCTTCTAACCTATATATGTAAATGTTAACAGGTCTTACATTAGTACAATAAACCTCATTTCAATCCAGAAATATTACTCAGTCCATCAGTTATTAGATATATGACACTGAAATAGCTGTTGCAAAAACCCAAATTGTTATAAAGAAAAAAGGTTAACATTAATAGGGGTGCCCAAACTTTTTCATATGACTATATATATATATATATATATACTGTATATATGTATGTATATATATATATATATATATATATATATCTACAGTATTTATCTCTCTTTATATACTGTAGATATCTCATATTTCTATCTGTCACTATTTCTCTCTATATCTATTTTTTATTTATATCTCAGATAGATAGATAGATGAGATATATAATAGATAGATACACCCTGACAAAAGCCCAAATAAAAGAGATCTCAGAGAGCTGCAAGATGCAATACATCGAGGATTGGAAGAGTGAATTAGAGAACTCCCAGAAACTCACCATCTACCGGTCACTGCAGAGGGACTACACTCTGGCCCCGTATCTGGAAAGGTTACACCACCCCAAAGACAGGCAGAACCTGAGCCTGTACAGACTGAGTGCCCACAGCCTAGAGGTGGAAACAGGGTGGCACCGACAGACATACAAGCCACGGGAGAACAGACTGTGCCAGCACTGCCAGCAGGGGGCTCTGGAGGACAAGGCGCATTTCCTGCTGCACTGTAACAAATACTCAGCAGTGAGAGCCCCCCACTTCCAGATACTTACCACTCATAACCCGGACTTTCCATCCATGGACGAGGAGATGAAACTCCGCTTCCTACTGGGGGAAGAAGAATCAACTGTGGTGATCGCCACCCAATATGTCACCACTTGTCATAAGCTGAGGGGAACATAAAGCCCCTAAAAGGACTTCAGAGCCCAAATTGTGCCCCTAACTCCCTATAACCCTGATCCCCTCCCACCACACTCACTGTATTTCCCTTGCTTTGGCAATACTAATTGTATTTTGGTCCTGCCATTAAAGCATATTTGAATTTGAATTTGATACTGTATAATAGACCTACAGATAGGTGCATAGATAGATTCTTGATAGATATGATAGATAAGACAGATATCTATAAATAGATATTTATAGAGATATCTATCTAAATCATATCTGTCTCTATCATATCTGTAGTGTGTAGCACATAATACATTTATTGAGTGTGCTGAGGCATTGGCTGAAATTGTATCACAGTCAGACAACACAGGAGGCAGCAGTAGAGAAGTGCCTGAGCAGAGCAGGAGCTAGATGACATCAGAGGAACTTGTGCACAGGGCGGGGGGACGGAACTGTGTGCACAGTGCAGGGAGGCTGTGTGCCAAGCTAGTAGCTGACCAACCACTGAGAAGCAGAGCAGGAAGACAGATCAGATAAGCCTGTGTGAGGAAGGGCATCGTTTGTGCTGACACCCTTAGGCTATGTGCGCACGTTGCGTACTGTCCCTGCAGACATTTCTGCAGCGATTTGAACAGCACACGTGCGCTTCAAATCGCTGCAGAAAGAGTCCGTAATGAAAAAAAAAAAGCCGATTCCATGCGCTCTGACTGCAGCCCCTCCCATAGACAGAGCGGGGACTGCAAGCAGAACGCAGGAAAGAAGTGACATATCACTTCTTAGAACACGCGCTTCGGGCACCAGCCGAAGCGCTGCGCTCTAATACGCCACGTGCGCACGGCTCCTGCATAATCTTCATAGATTATGCAGGGGATGCAGGACGCATGCAGTTACGCTGCGGTGCAGATCGCAGCATGTAAATACGCAACGTGCGCACATAGCCTTACAGAGCTTAGCACTGTGCAGTAGCCTGAGGTAAACTGATCCTGCATCAGCTGCTGCTGGGAACTGAACACTGTGTAGTCTCTGCCCCCACCCTCAGAAGGCTGGATTTAGCGTGTGTGGAGCTGAATACAGATTTTCTCTGACAACAATTTTTCCCTTGTCATATCTTTAAACTTGTCAAAAAGCTGGATATTGACTAAAAGGGCCACTTAATATGGTGGTTATGGTGGTCTCCTAAAAAAAGTCACCCCTTGGCTGGGCCCTCCCCGGAGGGATATCTGGATGGTTTCTGTGTTGAGACTCCTAACAGAGGCTCCACGGACCTTTTTGATTAACAATTTATGTCTGATTTAGAAACAGCCTAGGGGGACATCTCCAAGGAGGTTTTTGAAAGGTTTATTTCCTGATTTGAATTATAAAGTATATTTGAAAGTTTCTTAAAATTGCTTGCCCAACATTATTATTAGACAAAAATGAAAACGACAGTTATGCTTTAAGTCATGCTCATCTGAGCATCCAATGCTTGTTACGCAGGGCCGTATTTGGGGTTTATGCTGCCATAGGCACAGTCAGAGGTGGCGCCCCCTTATGATCAGTCAGATTAAGGATATGTGCCCACAGCATTTTGTTTCAGCCAGATCCGCCCTGTAACCCGCCCAAAAAACCCAAACTCTAAAAATAAAAAGAATGAATTCATACACTGCAATGTAAAAACGACTTGCTGTCCATATGTTCAGTCTTTGGAGTTTTTTTTTTAAGCGCGTCAGGTTTCCTCATGAAGCCGCTAAAAGTGACCGGTCCATTATATGGGCGGCTGCTGCTTGGATGCTGCTTACTAGTTTATTTAAAAAATAAGTAAAATCCAGTAGCTAAAAGATGTTGGAAAAAAACAAGAAGCAACAGCAAAAAAAAATATTTGCTTCAGGATAAAATGATTACTGTCCTGAAGTGTTTTCTGTCTGAATAACTCAAAAGGAACAAGACGTGTGCACATGCCCCGAGACTGCCCAGAGCCTTCAGATAGTAGTTAAGACCTCCATACACATTAATCTAAAGTTGTCTAAACCAGTCAATATTGACAGGTTCTGCTGACAGCCCAATGTGAATGGGGGCTCTAACTTCTGATTGTCGGGGGGAATAAGGATCCAGCATGTCCAAATAAAGTGTAGATTCGATTATCCTCTAAATGATAAGCTGCTGGCACTAATAACACTTGGCAGAATGAGGACTCCTGTATATGGGAGAGCCGAGCAAGATAGCTGCCAGTCGAAAGATCAGACGATAGTGTATGGGGGCTTTAGTATATTGCTTATTAGGCCGGGGCCACACGGGGATTACTGCGATCCCCTCGCATGACACTCGGCTCACGCTGGCAGTACAGCAGAGCCGAGTGTCACTGTGACTGAGGTCCGATCGGACACCGCTTTACTGCTAGTGCAGTGCGATTTTTCTCTCGCCCCAGTCACTTGAATGGGTGCGAGAGAAAACAGGATTGCATTACAGTCGCAGCATGCTGCAATTGTTTTCTCGGTCCGATTAGGGCTGAGAAAATAATCGCTCATGTGCGCTGACACACAGGCTAATATTGGTCCGAGTGGAATGCATTTTTTTATTGCACTCCGCTCGCACCGTTTTTCTTGCCATGTGTCTTAGGCCTTAGGCTGACAGACATGCAGATAGCTGTATTTTTAGTCCAGCACACTGTCCTATGTTTTAGGATCAAGACAGAAGGTAAAGATTACAACATCCACATGACTGTCACCAGAACCACCATCAGTACAGTAATACATCACTAAAACCACACTAAATACAAGAATACAACACCAAAACCACAGTTAGTACAGTAATAAATCACCAGAACTACTGTCAATACAGTAATACATCACCAAAACAACCATCAGTACATGACTACATTGCCAACTTTGTACAGCAATCAAGTGCAGTGTCAGGTTAGACCCATATACACATATGTATTGCATGAACGTACAAATCCCAGTATGTCCTTAACAATGGTAAGGAGATGCTGGTAGTGGTTACTAGCCATCATTAGATTGTGAACCATATAGGAACTACAATACTAATTAGTCGAAGGCAGTAGACGTAACTTTTGGAGGATATCTTATATGTTTAGGTCCATTAATTCTGAGATTAGTAAGGGCAGAGGTGGGCATCATGGGGTGTACTTGAGACCCCCACCAATTGCTCAAAAGACCTCTTAAGTGCACAACTCAGGAGACAGGACTGTGAAATTCTAATCCTGGCATCCATTCTGTCTGCATGTTCTGGTACTTGGAAACACTTGGGGCCACGGTAGTCTGACCCCCAGCAATTGGAAAATGATTTCCCATCTCAAGGATGGGGGGTAAGTTTCCAATGTGAGACAACCCCAAGCAGCATTAACACTGCAGCCAAAGATGGGAAACTGATTTATCTAAACAGCGTCAATCACCCGATGCACGAGCAAAAACTTGCATTCGTCAGGTGAGATGATTTTTAAGCTGACTGAAAGGGAATCTCTCACCCCAAAATGACACCAAGACTGCAGAAATATTTATATGTGGGACGTGGTCCATGGAGAAATAATCCCACCTATATAGAGTTTAGTTTAAAAGGAACCCGGTCACGTCATTTTTTAATATTAAAGTGCCCCAAATATCTTGCTAGTCAGATAATGTGCATCACTTACACTGCGTCACTAACAAGACATTGGGGGCAGTTTAATATCGAAAAACTGTGCAACAGGTTCCCTTTATTATTTACTGAAAAGCCACATTTATTTAGTATGAAAATGAGGACATTTCTGCGCACCCTCGGTGCGGCCTAAGCCTTGGTGCACCGATACCACCTAATATAGGAAAATATTAGCCAGCCCTATGTCTTGATTTATAGTGATCAATTGGAAAGAGTGAGCACCGTAACATCAGATCTCCTGTCTGCACTGCGCCCAACACTAGTGGAGCACAGAGGCACACTCCAAGTGTCAGTGCATGTGTGCAAACAATACAGGAGGAGCACAGCTGCATACTCCAGTGTCAGTGCTGTGTTCTGATGCCTGGATCCTGTGTCTGCAGCTGCCACTTGATGCACCTGGAAGTATAGCAAGTGAGCGGCTCCAGTGGGGAGGGGGACACGGCGCTGTGATCTGCTGTCTGCTCACTTCAACAACCTTCATCATTAAATCTGCAGTCAAATACAGGCAGCAACTAGTTGTCAGAACATTCCTGCAGTCATATTGTGTGCGCACCCACGCTGACACTGCAGTCACACTGCGTGCACACCCACGCTGACACCGCAGTCACACTGCGTGCACACCCACGCTGACACCGCAGTCACACTGCGTGCGCACCCACGCTGACACTGCAGTCACATGGCGTGCGCACCCACGCTGACACTGCAGTCACACTGTGTGCGCACCCGCACCGACACTTGGAGTGCTATTCTGCTCCTCCAGTGTCAGGACACGTGCAGAAATACTAAGTGATTTTATACAGCACTGACTCTCACCAAAGGACGTCTGTCAGTTAAGAAGAGGGATTGTCTTTAGTATGCAAATAGGAGGGTGCACCGCTGCACCAAGACATCAGCCCCACCAGGGGGGACAAAACCGTCTGCATATAAAAAATAAAATATTAAGTTAAAACTGTATATGCCAGAGCGACGTCCCCTGTATAAATGTGTATGCAGATTAATTGGCATTTTGGGAGTAAAAAATTTCTTAAAAATGTCATTGCTCTTAGCAACACATTGTCCTGCATCTCCCAAGACTTCCCTCTTGTCTGGTCTGCTGCAGAACATACCGAAACGGTGCCCATACAGGGAATCTGTCACCAGGTTTTTGCTCCCCCATCTGAGAGCAGTATAATGTAGAGACAGAGCCCCTGATTCCAGTGATGTGTCACTTACTGAGCTGTTTACTGTCATTTCCTCTGCTGCACATCTAGCAGTTATACAGACCTCATGAATATGCTGGACTACCTGCAGCACACCAAGTAGTCCTGTAATGATAAGCTACTGCTGATTAAACAGTGATTTTAGCAAAACTACACTAAGCAGACCAGTAAGTGATACATTGCATGAAATCAGGATTTCTGCCCCTACATTATGCTGCTTTCAGATTAGGTGGCAAAAACCTGGTGACAGATCCTCTTTACGACAAACCGTGTCAATATAATGCTGCTCACTAAAGAGTAACCACCCTAAGTAAGCCCAAGGCTATGCCCAAGAAGCGCCCCCCACATCACGCTCCATGCCCCCCATCCTCCATGTTGCGCCCCCTCACATCACGCTCCATGCCCCCCATCCTCCATGTTGCACCCCCCCACATTACGATCCATGCCCCCCATCCTCCATGTTGCGCCCCCCCACATCACGCTCCATGCCCCCCATCCTCCATCTTGCGCCCCCCCACATCACGATCCATGCCCCCCATCCTCCATGTTGCGCCCCCCCACATCACGCTCCATGCCCCCCATCCTCCATGTTGCACCCCCCCACATCACGAGCCATGCCCCCCATCCTCCATGTTGTTCTCCCCCACATCACGCTCCATGCCCCCCATCCTCCATGTTGCACCCCCCCACATCACGAGCCATGCCCCCCATCCTCCATGTTGTTCTCCCCCACATCACACTCCATGCCCCCCATCCTCCATGTTGCGCCCCCCCACATCACACTCCATGCCCCCCATCCTCCATGTTGCGCCCCCCCACATCACGCTCCATGCCCCTCATCCTTCATGTTACGCCCCCCCACATCACGCTCCATGCCCCCCATCCTCCATGTTGCGCCCCCCCACATCACGCTCCATGCCCCCCATCCTCCATGTTGCACCCCCCCACATCACGCTCCATGCCCCCCATCCTCCATGTTGCGCCCCCCCACATCACGCTCCATGCCCCCCATCCTCCATGTTGCGCCCCCCCACATCACGCTCCATGCCCCCCATCCTCCATGTTGCGCCCCCCACATCACGCTCCATGCCCCCCATCCTCCATGTTGCGCCCCTCACATCACGCTCCATGCCCCCCATCCTCCATGTTGCGCCCCTCACATCACGCTCCATCCCCCATCCTCCATATTGTGCCCCCACATCACGCTCCATCCCCCATCTTCCATATTGCGCCCCCACATCACGCTCCATGCACCCATCCTCTATATTGCGCCCCCACATCACGCTCCATCCCCCATCCTCTATATTGTGCCCCCACATCACGCTCCATCCCCCATCCTCTATATTGTGCCCCCACATCACGCTCCATCCCCCATCCTCTATATTGCGCCCCCCCCCCCGGGCTGTTTGTTTGGCGCTGTCTTCGGCTGTAAAGTGCCTACCTGCTCCAGGCTGAATCTCCAGTTTGCGGCGGCGACTGAATCTCTGGTCCTCGGCGGGAGCGGCGGCGGCTGAATCTCCGGTCTTGGGCGGCAGCGGCTGAATCTCCGGTCCTCGGCAGCGATAGCAGCGGCTGAATCTCCGGTCCTGGGCGGCGGCAGCGGTTGAATCTCCGTTCCTCGGCGGCGGTGGCGGATCCATTTCCCGTCCTCCTCTGCGCTGCGCTGCTTCACGCTGCTATGACCTCTGCAGAGTGAGCGCACGGCCGTACGTCGGGGCAGGGAGCTGATTGGAGCTTCGCTGACCCGGAAGTTCTGGCGCGCTCATAGCTTCATTTATATTTGGGTGTCTGATAGACACGAATATAAATCACTGCGGTGTGCCCTTCCTCCTACAATAAAGAGTTTGGATGAGGGAAAAAAAAAATTTTATTTTTTTTTAGTTTCGGTCATAGCGCCGCCTCCTGGAAAGCGCCGCCCCAGGCACGTGCCCTCCAGTGCCTAATGGTAAATACGGCCCTGTTGTTACGAGCACCCGAGCATGGTAGTGTTCTCTCATCACTAGTGTTCCTAATGATGAGCAATCACTAAAGAGCTCAAGAGCGCTTTACTCAAGCAGGTCAGATGCTCTGAGGGGATTGAGTCGAGTAACGAGTATAATGAAAGTCAATTATTGGGCAGTCCGGCTCTCCTTTCGCATACGGCCAGCCATAAACAAAGCATTTCCGGGGGAGGGTGGGCTGATGTTTTTTTTTTTATTATTTAACACAGCATCCGAACATGTTGTTTTTACCTTTACTGAGAGCCATTTAGACACTGCTAGCGGCTGCCATCATTCACTGACCAGAGCTGGTTGTTTGTGTTGGATCATTCACAAACGACACATCAGACCACCCACCATACTCAGCCAAGTACCGAACGTACTCAAGTACCCCAATGCTCTATTGAGAATGGCGCAGTGGCGAGCATGCTTGCTCATCATTATTAATAAATAACATTTCACACATGTCTATGCTTGCTGCTCAGTACTCAAAATGATGAGTGAAAACTACGATGCTCCAGTGCTCATTACTCCAGTCGAGCTGGTCAGATGCTCGGACAGGCTCAATTTGAGTAACGAGTATAATGGAAGTCAATGATTGGGCAGTTCAGCTCTCCGCCCACATACTGCCATCTATACACAGCGTATTTCTGGGGGAGGGAAGGCGGCTTTTTTTGACGCCCTACATCTGAAAATGTTGTATTTAACCCCAGTGTAAGCCATTCAGAGACTGCAAGGGTGCCTGCTCGCATCATTCAGTAAAGTGAGCCTAAGCTTTGTGTTAGATATTTCATGAATGACACATCCAAGCACCCGCGGTACCTGGTCGAGCACCGCGAAAACCAGAGTACCCCTATACTCAATCGAGTACCGAGCAGTTTGTGAATACTGAGCAGTGGCGAGCACGCTCGCCCATCATTAATCAGAATCATTTTTAAAACATTATTTTTTTTTGTTAGAAGAGTGACAAGATTATCAGTAATGATGAAAACTCTAAATATATCACAATTGCGGCACCTAGTAAATGTAGTGATACATCTCAGGAATCAGGGTCTCTTTCCTATATTATGCTGCTCTCAGCTGAAAAAGCAAAAATCTGGTAACAGATTTCAATTAATTAACCCCTTCCCTACATTGGACATACTAGTATGTCATATTTTACATTGCGTTCCAAAAAATAGATGCATCGTTACATCATGTAGATCATACAGGCACAGTAGTTGTGCCCGCATGATCGCCGCTGGGAGCTCAACTTACATGACAGCCGAGACTGGATGTCACAGCCATGGCAGGTGTCTGTGTACCGCCCCGGGGCTCGGCCGGCTGCCGAGCCGCTCGGATCCGTGCTCGTTGGTGGGTGGCTAAAGCTCCTCCCGGACCCGGGGGTCACGTCGCTCTGAAGGGAAGCTGGTGCTACGTGTAGGGATTTCGGTGGGGAAGGTTCACGGCCGAGGCTGTGGAGTTTAGGGGTGTAAGTTCGTGACGCCACCCACGGGTTGTGGTGAATGTGGACACCACCGCTGCCATTAACAAGGCTCCTGGGGACGGTGTTATGCAGCCTGGTGTTGACCCCTCCATGGGCATGGGGGTGATGGTCCCGGGGCCCGGTCGTTGCGAGGTGTGGGCGGTGTGGTGCGGTGCGCGGCCCGAGGGCACTGTTGTACTCACTATGACAGATACACCGGAGTCTCTGGTAAACCAAAAAGGATGGTGGTCTGTGCCCGCAGCCGACTGCGCTTTGCCCCTTTCTCAGGTTGGTGGTTCCCGCCTTTCTCCTGCACCTCTGTGGTACAACTTCACTGCCTATGCTTCAGCAATGGTAGTCCGCTCCCCGGCTTTATGTGTGTTGGGGAACCCATTTGCCCGCAGGCGCTGGCCCGTGGGATCTCTGTGCCTGTGCGGTGGCTTTCTATCCCCCTCGGTGTGCTGTTGCCATCTTTTGGGTCTTGGGATGTGAAAGGACCTAAGGTCCTGACTTCAATCAGTGAATTCGACGTGGTCCAGTGGCTTCTGGACCTCGTTCTGGGTCTGAGTACCCCTCCTGGTGCTCCGGTTTCCAGTTGGCTCCCCGGTTCGGTACCGGCGGGCCACTACCCTGTTCCGGTCCCTTACGGTTCCACCAGCCGTCTTCCCGCTCCTGCAGGCGGCAACCACCGTTTGCCTCATGGTCACAGGGAATCTGGGCTCCTACCCAGATCCCTGACAGACGTTAACACACAGCTACTACTCTCCTCTCCTCCCTAACAGATCTGCTTCTTTGTGTTTTTCCCGCCTCAGGCTCTCCGAACTCCTCAGAGGGCGTGGCCAACCGCCTGGCTTCGCCCCCGGGTGTGAATGTCAAGGCCTGAGAGGGGTGACTCAAGGGTTTTTAGGTTGGCTGGTTACACCTATTTAGGGGCTGGTGTTTGTGCAGGGGGTCTACCTGTGACTACCTGGCTAGTCCAGGGCATCACATCTGTTACGAAGCTCAGGGTCCGAGGCCGGGTTGTAGGGTCAGGCGGGATCCGGAACCTGCTGAGCGATGGAACGGGTCACCGAATGGAGCCAGGGACTGGAGACTGGCGGAGCTGCAGAGGTGGTGGAACATCCGCCGAAGTCACCGTCAGGGTCCAGGGATGGACTTGGTTCGGAGCGACTGGCGTGGCAGGACAGGCTCTACGAGACAGGACAGGGTTAATACAAGGCAAAGCACAGGGCAAAGCAATATGGGGACCTGAACACTAGCTTGCTAAACACGTAGAACAGGCCCCGCCCACCAGGAAAGTGCCTCTTAAAATACCCTGTACCTGTCTATGCAATTTCCTGTTTCTAGGTGCTGGCCCTTTAAGAAAGGGTCAATGACCGCGCGCGCGCCCTAATGCGCATGCGCGAGGCCCGAGTACCAGAAGCCAGTCCAGGGAGCGGTGCGGAGGAAGCAGGGGTGCCCGGCTGGAAGTCCCACGTCGCAGAGGAGCGCCGGTAGCGGGGAGCTGGACGCATGGAGGCCGCAGGCGGGGAAGAGGAGGCCGGGACCGGAGTGGTGAGCAGGGGACGCCGCCGGGGAGCGGAGAGCGGGGCCAGGGGACCGGGAAGCGTAACAGTACCCCCTCCCCCCCCCCACACCCCACGCAAGCGGGACAGGAAGGCACGAATCAGAGGAGTGCCAACATTCTCCCGGGGCTCCCAGGATCTATCCTCGGGACCATAACCCGCCCAGTCTACCAGGAAGTATTGCCGACCTCGCACGCTCTTCATGGCCACGATATCCCTTACCGCATAGATGTCATCGTCAGCAATAGGAGGGGGAGCAGTACCGACCTCAGCGGAGAAGGGACCAAGGACAACAGGCTTGAGTAAGGAGACATGGAAGGAGTTGGGTATCCGCATCGTGGCCGGGAGCTGCAGCTTGTAGGAGACTGCATTGATCTTGCTGATGATCTTAAACGGCCCGATGTAGCGAGGACCCAACTTGTACGAAGGTAACTTCAATCGGACATATCTGGATGCAAGCCAGACCAGATCACCTGGGGAGAAACACGGGGGATCCAGGCGCCTCTTGTCCGCATGTCTCTTCATCCGCAATGAAGCATGTTCTAGGGAAGACTTGACAGAGTTCCATATAGCTGAGAAGTCCCGAACCAGAGCATCTGCTGCGGGGACGTCGGAAGCCGAGGATACTGGCAACGGGACAGAAGGCTGCAGTCCGTAAACGACCTGGAAGGGAGAGCTGGGGGTGGACTCGCTGATGTGTTGGTTGTGGGAGAATTCAGCCCAAGGAAGGAGCGTGGACCAGTCGTCATGATGGATGTTGACGTAGTGGCGCAGGAAGGAGGTCAGGATCTGATTGACCCGTTCCACTTGGCCATTCGACTGAGGATGGTAGGCCGAAGAAAAGTCCAAGAACACTCCCAGATGTTTGCAGAGAGCCCTCCAGAAACGCGAGGTAAACTGAGTTCCTCTGTCGGATACAATGTGTACGGGGAAGCCATGCAATCGGAATATGTGCTGTATGAAGGAGTCAGCTAGCTCCTGGGCAGAGGGCAGCCCTGCCATGGGAACGAAGTGGGCCATCTTTGAGAAGCGATCCACCACAACCCATATGACCGTATGTCCGGAGGATAAGGGTAAGTCCATAATGAAGTCCATTGCGATATGTTGCCACGGAACGGAAGGAATGGGCAAAGGCAGAAGACGTCCATATGGTAGGTGCTTGGGTGTCTTGTTCTGGTCAC
Source organism: Anomaloglossus baeobatrachus (assembly GCF_048569485.1). Taxonomy (NCBI): domain Eukaryota; kingdom Metazoa; phylum Chordata; class Amphibia; order Anura; family Aromobatidae; genus Anomaloglossus; species Anomaloglossus baeobatrachus. The sequence goes on along the minus strand of NC_134355.1, from coordinate 259,231,218 downwards.
AGGATGGACAGGCTGAGACGAAGGTTGCGATGTCTTTACGGAGGGACGGCCACCAGTAGTGACGGACAATCGTACTCCAAGTCTTCTTCTGACCAGCATGGCCGGCGATCTTAGAGGCATGGCCCCAGTGCAGGACTCTCTGTCTGTCAGTATCTGAGACATAGGTTTTCCCAGGGGGTATCTGAGTTAGAGCGACAGGAGTCCCCGGAATGACTTTACTGGGGTTGATGATGGGCTGGTATGTCTCCTCCTCCAACTCCACGGGCACGAAGGACCTGGACAAAGCGTCTGCCCGCACGTTCTTCTCCGCAGGCCGAAAATGGAGTTGGAAATCAAATCGAGCAAAAAACAAGGACCAGCGGGCTTGTCGTGGGTTCAGTCTTTGGGCAGACCGCAGGTACTCCAGATTCTTGTGGTCCGTGTATATGATCACAGGGTATACTGCTCCCTCCAAGAGGTAGCACCATTCCTCCAAGGCCAGCTTCACGGCCAGTAGCTCCCGATCCCCGATGGTGTAGTTGCGTTCGGGTGCCGAAAAGCTCTTGGAGAAGAATCCACAAGTGACCATCTTTCCGGAGGGGGAGTTCTGCATCAACACTGCCCCGGCTCCGGAGGAGGAGGCATCCACCTCTAAGGTGAACTGTCGGTTCAATTCAGGGCGATGGAGAACCGGGGAAGAAGCAAACGCCTGTTTCAAAGAGCAGAACGCGGCATCGGCCGCCGGGGACCAGTCCTTAGGATTAGCTCCTTTCTTAGTCAAGGCAGAGAGAGGTGCAGTCAAGGCAGAGAAATGCGGGATGAATTGACGGTAATAGTTCGCAAAGCCGAGAAAGCGTTGGATAGCCTTCAGTCCGGAAGGAGGAGGCCAGTTGATGATGGCAGACACTTTCTCTGGGTCCATCTGCAGGCCAGTGTCCGAGATTACATAACCCAGGAAGGGAAGAGATGACTTTTCAAAGATGCATTTCTCGTACTTGGCGTATAGACGGTTCTCTCTAAGCCTCTGGAGAACTAGCTGCACGTTCTCTCGGTGGGTTTGTAGATCCGGAGAGAAGACCAGGATGTCGTCCAGATACACCACGACACAGACATAGAGGAGATCTCTGAACACGTCGTTCACCAGTTCTTGGAAGACTGCCGGAGCATTACACAGACCAAAAGGCATGACACACTACTCGTAGTGCCCATCCCGAGTGTTGAATGCGGTTTTCCATTCGTCTCCAGAGCGAATGCGAACCAGGTTATAGGCCCCACGGAGGTCCAACTTGGTGAATACCCGGGCTCCTCGGAGCCGATCGAATAGTTCGGGGATAAGCGGCAGAGGGTATTTGTTTTTTACGGTAATCTGGTTTAATCCCCGGTAGTCAATGCAAGGGCGCAGATCACCTTCCTTTTTCTTGACGAAGAAAAACCCTGCTCCGGCAGGGGACGAGCACCTCCGAATGAACCCTTTAGCCAGGCTCTCGGTGATATAGGCAGACATAGCTCGTGTTTCAGCAGGGGACAAGGGGTATATCCGTCCTCTAGGAGGCGTAGTTCCTGGCAGTAAATCAATGGCACAGTCGTAGGGACGATGAGGCGGTAGTACCTCTGACTCTTTTTTGTCAAAAACGTCCGAGAAGGACCAGTAGGCAGAAGGCAGTCCTAGTAGAGACTCTGGAACCGGAGGGCGTCGGACGGGCTGGATGGATTTCAGACATCTCTCGTGACACGAGGAGCCCCATCGGGTGATTTCACCTGTACTCCAGCTGACCGATGGTTCGTGTGTCCGTAACCATGGGAGTCCCAGCAGGATCTGATGAGACATGCGCGGGAGGACGTAGAAGGTGATCTTCTTGGTGTGCAGGGCACCGATCCGTACTTCCACAGGCTTGGTGATCAGTGAGACGGTGTCAGAGAGGGGTCTCCCATCTACAGAGGAGATCACCAGCGGTTTCTCTAGTGGGAGGACAGGCACCTGGTACTTATCCACCGTGGCCTGCTGGATGAAGTTGCCTGCTGCTCCGGAATCGAGATACGCCTCTGCCGTGAACCGGGTCTCTTCTGTAGTGACTTGAATAGTCCAGGTAACGGAGTCTGAGAGAGTCCCAGCACCTAGGGTGGCCTCTCCTACCAAGCCTAGGCTTTGGAGTTTCCCGGCTTCTCGGGACAGGAGCGTAGCAGGTGTGTGCCATCACCGCAGTAGAAGCAGAGACCCTTTGCTAGTCGTTCTGCTCGGCGTTGCTCCGACTGCCTCAGGCGGTCAATCTGCATGGGCTCGTAGGTAGACGAGCCAGGTGACGCCAACTGGGGAGCGATGGACTTCTGTGGTGGGGAAGGAAGAGTGCCGTATCGGACGCCTCTCGCGGGACACCTCTTTGGATCGTTCCTGAAAGCAAAGATCCATTCGAGTCGCTAGAGCAATCAGGACATCCAGGGTGGACGGCACGTCACGACCAGCCAGCTCATCTTTAATACGACCCGAGAGTCCCTCCCAGAAGGCGGCGGTTAGGGCCTCATTGTTCCACCCGAGTTCCGAGGCCAAGGTGCGAAAATGAATGGCATATTGGCCCACCGTCAGAGTCCCCTGACGTAGCCGGAGGAGGGATGAGGCAGACGCGGAGGCGCGTCCGGGCTCGTCAAAGGTGCTGCGAAATGCCTGCAGGATGTTGGTGGTTACCGGATCCTCCTTCTCCCACAAGGGGTTCATCCAGGCCAGTGCCTCTCCCTCTAGATGGGACATCATGAACGCGACCTTGGCTTGGTCAGAGGCAAAAAGGTGCGGCAGCAGCTTGAAATGGAGGGAGCATTGATTGATGAATCCCCTGCAGGTCTTGGGATCTCCGGCGTACCGGGGTAGTGAGGCCAAACGAAGTTTGGAAGCATCCGAGGAGGCTACCACGTGTTACGAGGGGGACCCGGGGAAGCGTGCCAAGATGGGAAATGGACAGCTTCCGCCAGTCAAGGTCCACTGTGCGGTGTAAGGGACCGCTGCTCTGGTCAGGAAAGAGTGAGCGGGTTGCTGCTAGTGATCGTCTGGAACGTCACAGACGATCTATGTACACCGGTCCGCCCTAACCCGTGAAGGTTGTATGGCTCGGGGCTTCTCGTACGGTGTACCTGTTGCACGGGGACGCACAGAGGTGCCTACACACGTGTGCCAGCGGGAGTCACAGGAATATGGCACGGGGGTAGCACAGAGGTGCCCACGCACGTGTGCTTCAGAAACTAAGTGAGTCCGACAGAGACTCGAGGAGCTCACCTGGGACAGGAACACAGCCTGTTAAACGGGATACTGCCGGAGCAGCAAGGCAGGGGCAAGACCTGAAAACTAGGTGCTGCCTGAGGAGCAAGGGCAAAGCCCACAAAAGACAATAATGCCTAAGCAGTGGCGTGGCAGCATGCTGCCAGACATCCAAACATAGAAGGACGGTCGCGCACCGCCATGATGGCAGGGGGAGCTTTTAAGGAGGTGTAGCTCCACCCAAGGGCGGGCGCGAGACGGGCGTGACCCAATCAGGGTTCGTGACGTCCTGGCCCAGCCAGTCAGGATTCAGCACATCACCAGCCTCGCCATGGGGCCGTGTGATATCAGTGAGCGAAACAGAAGACGTCACGTGGAGCACATGCTCATCTTCCTGCCTCTGGGTCATAAAGGCGGGATCCCCGGTTTCACAATGTGCAGAGACATGGGAAGTCTTGCTGCTTCCCTGAGCATCTATTCTTTGCACACTGCGCAACCTCCCAGAGCCTCTGTGATGCTGAGCAGGAGAGCTCGTGGCAGGCAAGGGATGGGAGACCGCTCCATTCCTTGCAAGGGGAGAACCACTAGGTGTCACCCTTCTGCTGTGTCTCTGAGAAGGCAACTACTGCAGACTGCGCAGTCTCCCAGACCTTTGGTGCTGCTGAGCAGGAGGGCTCATGGCCAACAAGGAATGGGGGACCACCTCATTCCTTGCAATAAGAGAGCCACGATGTGTAACATTACCCCCCTGTCTAGGGCCCCCCACCTCGCCTGCGCCTGAAGGCCGCCACCAAACCTGGGGTGTGGACATGCTCCTCCAATTCCCAGGACCTATGCTCTGGGCCACGACCGACCCACTCCACGAGGAAGTACCTCTTGCCCTGCACAATTTTTGTTCTTACTAGCTTCGCTACTTAAGGGTCGTCGGACGAGAAGCCAACCTGGGACAGCAGAGACCCCGAGGTTTTAGGTCGTACGGGTTTCAGGAGAGATACATGAAAAGTATTAGAAATAGCCCAGCGCGGAGGGAGCTGGAGTCGATATGTTACCGGGGTTACCTGCTCTATTACTGTAAACGGGCCAAGGTACCTAGGAGCAAACTCGGCTGTCTGTATCGGAAGGTTAATATGTTTAGAAGACAGCCACACTAGGTCACCAGGTGCGAAAGATGGTACAGGATGTGGAAGACCCGCAGGCCTCCGCCTGAACGGTATATTATACGCACACGATGTACGGACTCCCATATTCTTCTGTACATCCTGAGCTACCGCCGGCCCCCAATAATGCCTGACCCCTAGGTCTCTGGTCCTGTCGACCCCTAAGTGGGCCCCAACTTTGGAGGCATGATCCCATGACAGCACACCGTTCCGTGAGTCAGAGGAAGTGAGGGTCTTACCAGGTGGCACCTGGTCTTGGGAAGTGGAAATGACCCTCCTCACGCTGATTGAAGGTGAAACAAGACACTGACTTTCTTCCGAAGGTTTCAAACATCGGGTAGCTACATGTCCCCCCTGCCCACAGGCAAAGCAATTGGCCGACGGCAGAGAACCTGTGGTAGAGGAGACCACTTTGGAGACTTCCATTGGCTCCACAGAGTCATCAACAGAGCTGGCTGGGAGACCGGTCTGGTGGGGAAAGGAAGTCAGAGGCTCTGTAGACCAGGTAAACGTGGGTGCCGAAGAGACCTTGAGCCTCCGCTCCGCGTGGCGGATGTCTATGCAAGAGGCAAGCCGAATCAAGGACTCTAAGGTGGTCGGCACGTCACGCGTGGCCAGCGCGTCTTTGACGAACCCTGCCAGACCCTCCCAGAACACAGCACAAAAGACAATAATGCCTAAGCAGTGGCGTGGCAGCACGCTGCCAGACATCCAAACATAGAAGGACGGTCGCGCACCGCCATGATGGCAGGGGGAGCTTTTAAGGAGGTGTAGCTCCACCCAAGGGCGGGCGCGAGACGGGCGTGACCCAATCAGGGTTCATGACGTCCTGGCCCAGCCAGTCAGGATTCAGCACATCACCAGCCTCGTCATGGGGCCGTGTGATATCAGTGAGCGAATCAGAAGACGTCACGTGGAGCACATGCTCATCTTCCTGCCTCTGGGTCATAAAGGCGGGATCCCCGGTTTCACAATGTGCAGAGACATGGGAAGTCTTGCTGCTTCCCTGAGCATCTATTCTTTGCACACTGCGCAACCTCCCAGAGCCTCCGTGATGCTGAGCAGGAGAGCTCGTGGCAGGCAAGGGATGGGAGACCGCTCCATTCCTTGCAAGGGGAGAACCACTAGGTGTCACCCTTCTGCTGTGTCTCTGAGAAGGCAACTCCTGCAGACTGCGCAGTCTCCCAGACCTTTGGTGCTGCTGAGCAGGAGGGCTCGTGGCCGACAAGGAATGGGGGACCACCTCATTCCTTGCAATAAGAGAGCCACGACGTGTAACAGCCACGGGAGCTGTGGCCGTGGATTGTACAGTGGAAACCTGAGATGCCAAGGATGTGGCCGTCGCTTGTAGCATGTTCAGGCGGGTATCCACAGAAGACATAAAGTTCAGCATGCAGGTCTGGGTCTCGCGCTGGTGTACGAGTTCCTGCCGCTAGTGCTTCGGCGGGATCCATGGCCTGTTCTAGCTGTTACGTCCGGATGGTGGAAGCACTGGACCGTACACTGATTTCCCCTGAAGAGGCAGCCAGGCCGGTGACCCTGCCAGAGGGTCCTGATACACGGCAGCCAAAGCACAATTGGTAGCTGGACAGTCCGTAGAGGAGCAGGAAAGGTGGATGGCGCAGAGCACACAAAGTTCTGGACGGTAGCCTGGGTGACGAAGCTCAGGGTCCGAGGCCGGGTTGTAGTGTCAGGCAGGATCCGGAACCTGCTGAGCGATGGAACGGGTCACCGAATGGAGCCAGGGACTGGAGACTGGCGGAACTGCAGAGGTGGTGGAACATTCGCCGAAGTCACCATCAGGGTCCAGGGATGGACTTGGTTCGGAGCGACTGGCGTGGCAGGACAGGCTCTATGAGACAGGACAGGGTTAATACAGGGCAAAGCAATATGGGGACCTGAACACTAGCTTGCTAAACACGTAGAACAGGCCCCGCCCACCAGGAAAGTGCCTCTTAAAATACCCTGTACCTGTCTATGCAATTTCCTGTTTCTAGGTGCTGGCCCTTTAAGAAAGGGTCAATGACTGCGCGTGCGCCCTAATGCGCATGCGCAAGGCCTGAGTACCAGAAGCCAGTCCAGGGAGCGGTGCGGAGGAAGCAGGGGTGCCCAGCTGGAAGTCCCACGTCGCAGAGGAGCGCCGGTAGTGGGGAGCTGGACGCATGGAGGCCGCAGGCGGGGAAGAGGAGGCCGGGACCGGAGTGGTGAGCAGGGGACGCCGCCGGAGAGCGGGGCCAGGGGACCGGGAAGCGTGACAGCATCTGCACCACCTGTTGCAGTTTAGCCCCTAAATGCTGTGATCGATAGCGATAGCAGCATTTAAGGGAGTAGGAGAGGGAGTGCGCTTTCTCTCCCACCCGATCAGGATGCAATGAGATCATGGGGTCCATATCGTTGCCATGGTAACCTAAGGTCAAATGATGACTTCGGTTACCTGGCTACGGTAGCTTCTTATACCATGCCAGAAGCATGGTCTAAGAAGTGATCAGTCAGTGTAATACAATGCCGTTTGACTGAGCACTTCTTTTCCATTAGCTTAAGGTGATATTTAAGTTTCTATTAGCAGGTTCCTCTGAACCCTCTAACCTTGACACTGGCTGCTGGGTACACATAAAACTAGCCCTTTTTATGCACAAAGTGTATCAATTATTAAATATATTCCCTTAGCAGAAATGCATGTTCAAATTACTGTAGTATAAAATGTCTGCATGCCTTAGTATTTCACAATGCAGCTATTTATTTGTTAGAATACGCTTCATGTTCACTATGCGCCTATTCACACTTGTCTGTTAGGAAGTAGTGACAGTTTTTATCATTTTAGATTATAGGGTCATGCCTTCTGACTAAGCACTCATTTCCCACCACCTTGAGGCGATTTTTAATTTCCTAATAGCAGGTTCCTGCTGACCATAAGATTGTTGGCTTTTTCAGCCCGGATAAGCATTTTAGGTAGGAACACAGCATAACAAGACACCTTGACGCCAGATTCTGGGCTCACATAAAACTGGCTTTTTTATACGCTAAGTGTCTTAATTTTTACATTTCTTTTCTTAGCAGTAAAGCATGTTCAAATTCCAGTATTCATTATTTGCATGCCTTAGCGTTTCAGAGTGCAGCTGTTTATTTGTTATGTATGTTTCATGTTCAGTATGCACCTGTTCACACTTGTCTGTTAGGAAGTGCCGTCAGTTTTATTTTTTCATTTTAAATGAATGGAACTGTTACCATGTTTTTTTGTTTCCTCATCTGAGAGCAGTATAAATGTAGGAAAGATACTGATTCCAACAATGTATCACTAAGTTTACTGGATGCAGCAGTTGTGATATAATTAGAGTTTTCTCTGCTGTAGATGTAGAAGTAGTCATAAAGCTAACCCTATATAAAAAAATGTGTTCAGCTCACCCCTCTTCACTCTAGGATCCACCACCGATGCACGGAACGCCCTGGCCCGGGCGGAGAGACACAGTCATGGAGAGAAAAATATCCAGCATCGGAAGTCGGAGAGATTAGGATAAAACTGGGAATTTTATTAAATCCATTAAAAGCAGGATGCAACACGCAAAAGGAGCATGGGGACACACAGTGAAAAACACGAGACTTATCCTACGCGTTTCAACCTTGCGGTCTTAGTCATGGATGCTGGATATTTTTCTCTCCATGACTATAAAGCTAACCCTGCCCACACCACTGATTAGCAGCTTTATATGTACACTGTATACTGGCAAAAAGCTGTTAATCAGTGGTGGGGGTGTGGTAGAACCAGAGAGCATGTGGCCAGCTAGTCTGGCAGAGATAATCCCCAGCTGAAAAAACACTTATTGTGTTGAAAGAACAGCACACAGCCTAATAAGTGACACAGTACTGAAATCAGTGTCTCAGCATATTACCCCCAGATTATATAGTAAAAACCTGCTTTAAAGGAAAATTATAGTTGTATATATTTTCTAAATTCATGTACAAAGAAACAATACGGATGCAGAAGAGGTAGACTTTAGTCCAGCTGTATGGATGGGTGACGGTGGCATTCTACCCCTCTGGCCTCCACGGTTGTTGGCTGACCAGAGAAATTGTACAATCAGTTTCTGTGGTCAGCCAATTGTACAACCTGGAATGGAGCGCATCAATGCATTCCACCGCCAGGTCCTCCATGCGTTCCACTGCGCTGCATCCCAGGTTCCTCTGCTGGCCAAAAGTAGTCGGTATTGTCGGATGGGGTGAGTGTGTGCGATCTGATGTGTGATTGTGTGTGTGACCTGATGTGTGTGGGTGTGCGATCTGATGTATGTGTGTGATCTGATCTGTGTGTGTGTGTGTGCGATCTGGTGTGCGTGTGATCTGATGTGTTTGTGTGTGCGATCTGGTGTGCGGGTGTGCGATCTGATGTGTGTGTGCGATCTGATGTGCGTGCGTGTGTGATCTGATGTATGTGTGTGGGTGTGCAATCTGATGTGGGTGTGCTATCTGATGTGTGATTGTGTGTGCTATCTGATGTGTGTGTGTGTACGCAATCTGATGTGATTGTGTGTGTCATCTGATGTGTGCAATATCTGATGTGTGTGATCTGATATGTGTGATCTGATGTGTGTGATCTGATGTGTGTGTGTGTGTGTGTGTATGCGCAATCTGATGTGTGCACTATCTGATGTGTGTTTCTGCCATCTGATGTGTGTGATCTGTGTGTGTGCGATCCACCTCAGGTCCTTGATGTGTTCCACTGCAGATCCTCCTGTTGGGCGTCTGGTGAGTATGATTGCAGGATCTCCTATCTTCTTTCTTCCCTCTTTTGGAAGTGTCTGTGTTCTATAATGAAGTGTCCTGCAGTATCTAACTTTTTACCTGCAAGGTCACTTCATTATTGAACCGCGACTAGGGCTTATTTTTGGGGAAACACGGTAGTATTGTGAAACAGACTGATTTGTTTGGGCAGGTTAGGGACACTGTGTCTGCTAACAGGCAGCAACAGAGACAGGAGGGCAAGAGGGACGAGATACAGGAGGGTCATTAGTGCCCAGGCACTGGATGTTGTTCTATAGGAAATGTTGCAGGCGGGGGCCGCTGCCGCTTCTTCTCGGGGGCCTGCTCGGATCTGGGTTCGCTGCTGCGGCTCGAGTGGTGACCGGACCCAGGCTCGCACAGCCGCCCGTCCTCACAACCGTCGGAAAGGGGAGATATTTACAAGGGAGGTGTTGTGTCTGTGATGCCACCTGTGGATTTCGGTTAGGGATGGTGACACCGCCGCTGCCTGGTGATGGGTGCGCCCGGGTCTGATGGAGCGAGGCAGCAAGATGGGATCCCCTCCACGGGTAGGGGAGGTGTAGTCCCGGGGTCCGGTGTCGTTACATGGGAGTAATGGCTGCTGGAGGTGGCACGCCGGGCTGGACCGGGGGACAATGGTGTACTCACAGTTCAGTAATTTCACACAAGTCCAGTGGTAAATCAAGTTGCCAGTGGCCGGCTGCCTTTGGAGGGTGCATTCGGGTCCCGTACCCAGATTGATGAACAGGTTTCCCTTCCTCCTGCACTTTGTATTTTCCTTTCCTTTTTGGATGACTTCACTTGGAACGGAGAAGTCCACTCCCGGTTCTTTGTGTGTTGGGAGCAGTGGCCCGCGAAGGCTGACCCTTGGGATTTTAGTGGGTTCTGGCGGGCACCCTTTCCCCCTCATTGGGCTTCCGTTTCGCTCTATCTGGGCAGTTTATGGGACAACGTCTGGAACCTTGTCCCCGGCTGGTCAATTAACGAGAGGGTTTGCAACCGTCCTCGTCCTAGGGTCCAGGCACTCCGACTGTGTATGGCCTCTGGACCAGATTCCCGCTGTCGGTACCGGCGGGCTACAACCCTGCCCCGGTCCACTTAAGGTCTCCCGCGACCAGATCTCAGTCGCCTGTGGCCCTGTTCACCGTCTGCCACCTAGCCTGGTAGTCCAAGGGCTCCTACCCCTGACTACACTGCTGTCAGCTCCCCACACTTCCACTTCAAATTGAGCTCAACTCAGAACCCAAACTTGACTGTTGAGTTCCCACCTCAGACACCTCAGGACCCCTAGGTGGGCGTTCACAACCGCCTGATCCCGCCCACTGGTGTGTCCCTATTATCATGAGGGGGTGGCTAGGTTTTAATGGCTGTATGTTATGTCTAAAGCGGGCTTTACACGCTACGAGATCGCTACAGCAATCTCGTTGGGGTCACGGATATTGTGACGCACATCCGGCCGCTGTAGCGATGCTGTTACGTGTGACACCTATGAGCGATTTTGCTTCGTCGCAAAACGTGCAAAATCGCTCATTGGCGACATGGGGGTCCATTCTCAAATATCATTACTGCAGCAGTAATGAAGTTGTTCCTCATTCCTACGGCAGCACACATCGCTCCGTGTGACACCGCAGGAACGAGGAACCTCTCCTTACCTGCCTCCCGGCCACAATGCGGAAGGAAGGAGGTGGGCTGGATGTTCGTCCCGCTCATCTCCGCCCCTATTGGGCGGCGGTTCAGTGACACTGCTGTGACGTTGAACGAACCGCCCCCTTAGAAACGAGGCGGTTCGCCGGTCACAGCGACGTCACAGGGAAGGTAAGTAGTGTGACGGGTCCGGCCGATGTTGTGCGACACAGGCAGAGATTTGCGCGTGTCGCACAACCGATGGGGGCGGGTACGCATGATGGCGATATCGGTATCGATATCGCAGCGTGTAAAGCGGCCTTAAGTGCGGGTTTTTGGTGATAGCAAGGAGGATTGGCTCTTTTGTGACTACCTGGTTTTACCAGGGCGTCACCCTCCCGCTTGGTTGAATATAGCCTGTCCGCGGGCTGTCCGGCCACTGATGTTTATTTTTGCAGCAACTGAAAGTAGAAAAGAAAAATGCATAACATCATCAATTATAAAAACATTTCTTCCCTTACCAGGAGGCACATTTCTTAAACGTTACAGTAAACAAGATGTACATCTACTTCTCCCGCTTTCCCCCGCAACCCAAAACACCTGAACCCACCCTCGGTGCCACCGCTAATCCAAGTTGACACTGTTCCGGGTTCCTGGGGGTGTTCGCAATGTCCAGGTAAAGTACCTCACCTGCCAATCCACCCCAAGAGTTCCATAGTCCGGGAACCCTTGGCCTGGAGGTTAGCCACCAGTTTTGTTAGTAACTGGGCCTCGGCCGACTCTACCGCAGGCCCTTCCTCCAACCAACCTCTCCAGAGGCGTTGCAGTCCTGATGGTGAGACAACAAGAAAGTAGATAGGGTTATTTACAAGACCGAAGAAAGTTTTTGGGGTGGCCTTTCCAGTCCAAAGGCCATGGTCCATTTCAACATTTAAACAGGGAAGTAAACATTAAACTGTAGAAGGGTAGCCGGGATCCGCTACCTACTCCTTTTCTTCAAAAAGGTGACGGTGGGAGGCGAGGCAAGGTGTTTCGTTCACCACCACCCATTTCTTGATGTCTAGAGCAAACCACACTCGCTCTCGGCAATTCCGGGTGTAGCTCATCATATTCCCGGATTCCAGATCTCGGTTAGGACGGCCGGTGGGTAGGTGAGGGGCTACATCCCTCCAGGACACAAAGATTTCTGAATCCAGTCCCAGTTCGTATATGAAACCCCATCCTTTCTGGGGGTCAAAATACCGGACCTGTCCTCTGTAGGTCGGGCCCCGGACCTGGAAAGTAGCCTGCCGCAGGTCGTCCTTCTCTTTATAGGTGCAGGCCAGCACCTCTGCCTTGCGCTTCTTTCTAGCGGCAATCTCTTGGCGCAGCTGCCGTTGCTGCCGCTCCCAATACGGGGCACGGGTTCTGTGCTCCGCCTCCTGCTCGGGAGCCAGGCCTACACAGATGCCCTCGGCGCTGGCGACGTCTGGCCTCTCACATTGCCGTGGGCCCCATTGCTCAGAAGCCTGCTCCGCCTCTCTGCAGGTGCACTCCCGCTGTTCCACAGCCGAGACGGGACATTTGAGAGCGGCGAGCACTGTGGCTGGGGCAGGCTTCCAGTCGGGTTCCACCTCCGTTGCGGCCGGGGCGGACTGCCGGAGCCGTCGTCATCTCTGTCGCGGCCGGGCGGACTGCCGGAGCCGTCGCCATCTCCGTCACGGCCGGGCGGACTGCCGGAGCCGTCGCCATCTCCGTCGCGGCCGGACGGACTGCCGGAGCCGTCGTCATCTCTGTCGCGGCCGGGCGGACTGCCGGAGCCGTTGTCATCTCCGTCGCGGCCGGGCGGACTGCCGGAGCCGTCATCATCTCTGTTGCGGCCGGGCGGACTGCCGGAGCTGGGAAAGACGCCCTCAGGGTTGCGGTCTGACTCGGGGCCGGACGGGATGTTATCAGGGTTGCGGCCTGGCTCAGGGCCGAGACGGGTGCCGGCGAGGCCCGAGGTCCCCGTTGCCGGGTCCTCCTCTTTAGGCAAGAAAGGGTTCCGCTGCCGTTGCTTGGGGTAGTGGGCCGATCGGGGCACTGGCCGCAGACATGGGCGGCGAGGGAGGTGACGTGGCGGACAGGGGCAGGCCAGACCCCTCAGCTGGGATGGCCGGTTCCTGGAGAACATAGGGGCGTGGGTCACTTCTTACCGGCTCCTCCAAGGCCATCTCTATCTCGCGTGACCGGACAGCTCCAGCCAGGCCCTTCATTTCGGTTGTCCACCACGTCAAGATGAAATGTGCCTGGGCCTGAATTCTTCGGCACATCTTGTCCGTCTGCTCCTCAATCCAGTCGGCGGTCCTGGGGACAGGACCCTCCACACGCTGGTTGCCGGACCGCTGAGACATGCTGTCGCTCTTGTGTCCGGGAACGGGATTTGGCAAAGTCCTGGTGTCCCTGCCCTTTATCCTCTCGGATCACATGCCCCTCTTCCTGTCCTCCCCCCTGGTTTTTCAACAGCAGTTCGGCGGGACCCACTGTCCTTTGCGCTTCCTCTCTTGGGAGTCACCAGTTTCCTCCCACGTTCCCAGGGGGCGGGGCTTCGGGTCTTTTTCAGGTACGATGATGGCGTTGCTGTTTTGGTGCCAAAAATGGCGGGCAAGATGGCGGCAGTTCAAAATTTCAAACAGTTCACAGAATTTGAAGCAAGGCGCACGTCATCTACTGATGGGGTAATCCTGTTCGTGATGCCAGGTTCGGGTTTTTGCGGGCGGGGGCCGCTGCCGCTTCTTCTCTTGGGGGCCTGCTCGGATCCGGGTTCGCTGCTGCGGCTCGAGTGGTGACCGGACCCAGGCTCGCACGGCCGCCTGTCCTCACCACCGTTGGAAAGGGGAGATATTTATAAGGGAGGTGTTGTGTCTGTGATGCCACCCGTGGGTTGCGGTGAGGGATGGTGACACCGCCGCTGCCTAGTGATGGGGGCGCCCGGGGGATGGAGCGAGGCAGCAAGATGGGATCCCCTCCACGGGTAGGGGAGGTGTAGTGCCGGGGCCCGGAGTGATGGCTGCTTGAGGTGGCGCGGGTTGGACCGGGGGACAATGGTGTACTCACAGTTCAGTAATTCCACAAAAGTCCAGTAGTAAACTAAGTTGCCAGTGGCCGGCTGCCTTAGGAGGGTGCATTCGGGTCCCGCACCCAGATTGATGAACAGGTTTCCCTTCCTCCTGCACTTTGTGTTTTCCTTTCCTTTTTGGACGACTTCACTTGGAACGGAGAAGTCCACTCCCGGTTCTATGTGTGTTGGGAGCTGTGGCCCGCGAAAGCTGACCCTTGGGATTTTAGTGGGTTCTGGCAGACACCCTATCCCCAGCGTTGGGCTTCCGTTTCGCTCTATCTGGGCAGTTTATGGGACAACGTCTGGAACCTTGTCCCCGGCTCGTCAATTAACGAGGGGGCTTGCTACCGTCCTCGTCCTTGGTTCCAGGCACCCCGACTGTGCATGGCCTCAGGACCGGATTCCCGCTGTCGGTACCGGCGGGCTACAACCTTGCCCTGGTCCACTTAAGGTCTCCCGCGATCAGATCTCCGTCGCTTGTGGCCCTGTTCACCGTCTGCCACCTAGCTGGGTAGTCCAAGGGCTACTACCCCGGACTACACTGCTGTCAGCTCTCCACACTTCCACTTCAACTTGAACTCAACTCAGAACCCAAACTTGACTGTTGTGTTCCAGCCTTACACACTTCAGTACCCCTAGGTGGGCGTTTAAAACCGCCTGATCCCGCCCACTGGTGTGTCCCTATTATCATGAGGGGGTGGTTAGGGTTTAATGGCTGCCGCTGTGTGTTATGTCTAAGCGCGGGTTTTTGGTGGTAGCAAGGATTGGCTCTTTTGTGACTACCTGGTTTTGCCAGGGCGTCACAGAAATATATATATATATTTACACATAAAAAGGTAATATAGAGTGTTGTACAGAAACTATTTGTACAATAAGTGGACTTGTTTGTCTGATTTCATCAGTGCCGTACATGTATAATTGTAAACACTGCACTTCAGATGGGACGTTCTCCAGAGCACAGCATTAATGTCACCAGGTGCGGGGATCGCTGCAGCGGCCCCAACACACAGAACAGCTGCAGGCTTGTCTCTCTGTAGCTCCGCTCCTGGCATATGACTGCTGTGATGAGGACTTCATGCTCCTGGCTCTGGCATATGACAGCTGTGATGAGGGGTAGCTGCACTGGAGCACACAGCAGCCGTGCGAGGAGCAGATAGGGCCACTCACACCTATCGCAGGGAGCGCCGGGCTCATAGCTCACAGATGACTGCAGCGCCTACGTGGGCCGGCCATGACCGAGGGAGGAGCCTCATTTTATTATTGAGCATGCACAGTGTACGGCACCGCTGCAGACAGCTCGTATACTCAGTAGAGCACCGGCAGCCATCGTCCTGGGAGTGACCGGAGCACAGGCAGCCGCACACGCACACACACACTGCTCGCTATCAAGCTGCTGCAGCAGCCGACCTCGGAAAACAAGTCCGCGATCTACGCACTGCGCATGCGGAAGAACCCGTGACGTAATCCATGCCAGCGCTGGGCGTGGTCGAGAATGCGTCCCGTGTGCTCGAGTTGGGCGTGGCCACAGGGCCTCTACACGGCGCTCAGCTTGTGCGTGGCTCCGCCCCCTCTGGGCCCGCGGATGACGTCTCCTGGCTGGAGGTGTTGGGCTTCCTGGGCAAACTGCTGGGCGCAGTCGCCGCTCTGAAAGCCGCAGAGTACCTGCTCCGTGCGCTGTGTGTAGCCATGGCCTGGAAGTCAGGGGGAGCCAGCCACTCGGAGCTGGTCGGCAACCTGCGCAGTGAGTGTGCGGGGGGCATGAACACAGTGACCTGCCATTTACTGCTGTGCCTGTGTGTGGCTGTGATGGCTGGTGCTGTGTATGCTGCCAGTGTGTATATGTGTCCATGCTCCGCTATTGGCAGGTGGCTGCTGCTTCCACTCATCATGCAGCTGATAATGTCATTAGTGCCGAATTCTGCTAGTGGTTATTGTGGCCAGTGGCTTCTGATGCCTGTAGCCCTGCAGTGTGAGCCCCTTGTCATTGCTGGACCCCTCTGTGTAGGACAGTCCTGGCTAGCACCGCTACGAGCCAACGCATCGCTGGGCCAACAAGTGTCAGCAGTCGTTAGGGCTTGAGCTGGTGGCCATCGGCTACAAATTTTTAGCCCTCATTTTTTCCCAGACCTGTCATGTTCAGGCTCTGGTTTCACATTCATGTCAGTTTCAACAGATTTGATTGTAGCCATAATGGCTACCACTGTAAGGGGCCTATGCTCAGTAGATAAGTGTCTGGTGGACGATGGCTCGGTGATAGTTTGGCCGGTAGCTATCGCTCCATACGCAGGAACGTTCCTGTGGATTCTGTGAAAGAGCCACTGTTTGTCTATTTTGGTAGCCACTTATCTTGCCAAGAACCAAAATATTCGCAGACCTAAATCAGACCTGCCAAAGAGTTGGGGTTGTCCAGGCTTGGGAAGAAAGCCCCTCTGTAACCAGACTTCTGAATCTTGGCAATGCGTGGTGTGCACACTGTCAGGATTCTCCTGTGAGAGCAGGCCTTTGCGTGATTTGCTTACTTGCGATCACATGTCGACTTGACTTGTTCGACCTGAGCACTGAGTGAGGATGAGCATGTCTAGTAGGAATGTGAGCAGAGGTACGCGAATCAAATGACATGACTGCCAGCACCACCGGAGGATCCTGACAGTGTGTCCACCGCACTTTATGCGACCACAGGCTCTTATCCCAAGCTTGGACCACCCCCTTTAAGTGAAAAAGATGCAATGGTGACTAGAGCCATTAATGGACAGGTCATTGGATGGGATGCAGTGCTTCTTACCCTCAGATGGCTCTGCGGACAGCCTGCTTTCTGCCAGGTCTCCCTCACAGAGCGGCTGATCTCTGGGTGTCTCGGGACTGTTTTAACCCTTGCTTAGAATATGTATTTGTAGAGTAACTGTGTGATTACTCAGTATATATTCCAGGGCAGATGGCCCACTCTGGAGAGGACCTTCCAGTATACGGAGTGATGGAGGGTCTCCTGTAAACTGTTCCAGGCCATCTCCCTGTTTATCTCATGTGCACTGCCTCCTATTCAGAGAGTCTGCACAAAACGTGATGCACCCAGATATGAAGGTGTCTGCGCTTTGCTCCTAACAGGGTATGTTCACACAGAGGTTTTAGATGACTTTTTAGCTTTTGATGAGAATTTTTGTTGAGTTTTTGCTCAGTTCTTGCTCCAAATACTCCAGTGGGTTAGGCTAAGTTCACACAGGGCATCTTTTGCTGCGGTTTTAGGCTATGTTCACACTAGAAAAATGATTTTTCTCAAGAAATTTCTGCAGCAAAAACGGACCCAAAACGCAGGTAAAAAACGCAGTGTGTGAACCAGGGCTGTGGAGTCGGTAAGCCAAACCTTCGACTCCGACTCCGACTCCGACTCCTCAAATTCTCTTGCACCGACTCCGACTCCGGCTCCGACTCCGACTCCGGCTCCGACTCCGGCTCCGACTCCGACTCCTACATATATTGCTTATAGTTAGGTGAAAAATTTATTGTAGTACATGAATATGTGTATGTGAACATCAGACATTTAATAATTTTTATGATACAATAATCAAGATATTTGGATAGAACATAAAATATATTTATTGGAATACAACTTTAGAACACAAAAAACTGTAATAAATTGTAAATATGTAATACACTATGTAATATACAGTAGATTACATATATATCTTGTGTGTGTGTATATACACTGTATATATATATATATATATATATATATATTATATATATTACATATTTACAATTTATTAGTTTTTTTGTGTTCTAAAGTTGTATTCCAATAAATATTTTATGTTCTATCCAAATATCTTGATTATTGTATCATAAAAACAATTAAATGTCTGATGTTCACATTGTACTACAATAAATTTTTCACTTAAATATAAGCATTATACTAAATGTTGTTATTTAGTAAAATATTCAGCACATTCTGCATTGCACTCCTGTCCCCAATTTATTATATATTTTAGGAGTCGGAGTCGGTGCATTTTATACCGACTCCGACTCCGACTCCGACTCCACCAAAATGAGCTCCGACTCCGACTCCACGACTCCGACTCCGACTCCACAGCCCTGGTGTGAACATAGCCTAAGGTCACAAAGATGCACCTAAATGCATGCATTTCCTGCTCCCAGCAAAGTCTGAGATTTTGATTTTGCTGTCCACACTGGGCATTTTTTGTTGGCTGCGTTTTTGAAGATGCAGCATGTCAATTATTTCTGCGTTTTTGCAGCGTTTTTGAGCTCTTCCAGCCAATAGATTTGACTTAAAAACGCATTTGTCAAAAACGCGGTAAAAACACAATGCATTTTTGCTGCAATATGTTTTTGATGCACTGGCAAAAAGATGCCACGTGTGGACATAGCTTAAGGCTATGTGCACACAGAGAATTGTTGAGGAGGGTTTATTTTTTTCTTCAAAGGATCAGTTTAATGCTGAAAAAACTCCCAACAGTTTGCTCTTAGGCTACTTTCACACATCCGGTTTCTGCAATGCGGCACAATACGGCACTCTGCAGAAAAACCGCAACCGTTTTTTTTTTGCCGCCGGTTGCGGGTTTTTTTGCATAGACTTACATTAGTGCCGTATTGTGCCGCAGGGGCTTGCGTTCGGTCCGGTTTTTGCCGCATGCGGCAGATTTAGCCGATGCCGCGGCTGGATAGAACGTTCCCTGCAACGTTTTTTGCTCCGGCAAAAATAGCCGCATCCGGTCGCTGCGGCGCATTTTCAATGCATGCCTATGGACGCCAGATGTGGCGCGATGCGGAAAAAAACGCATCCGGCCGCCGCGTGCGGTTTTTTCCACTGCACATGCACAGTAGCGTGCCGCAACCGGAAAAAAACGGACCGGCCGCATGTAAAAACTTATGCAAAGGATGCGGTGTTTTCGCCGCATCCGTTGCATAGGTTTCACAGCCGGATTGAGCCGCACTGCTCAAACCGGATGTGTGAAAGTAGCCTAAGGCTCTGTGCGCACGTTGCGTATTCGTATTTGCATGCAGTTACGCTGCGATCTGCACCGCAGCGTAACTGCATGCGTCCTGCGTCCCCTGCATAATCTACGAAGATTATGCAGGAGACGTGCGCGTGTGGCGTATTAGAGCGCAGCGCTTCGGCTGCTGCCCGAAGCGCGCGTTCTAAGAAGTGACATGTCGCTTCTTTCCTGCGCTCTGCCTGCAGCTCCTGCTCTGTCTATGGGAGGGGCTGCAGTCAGAGCGCATGGAATTGGCTTTTTTTTTTTTTCTTCATTACGGACTGTTTCTGCAGCTATTTGAAGCGCACGTGTGCTGTTCAAATCGCTGCAGAAATTTCTGCAAGGACAAACGCTACGTGCGCACATAGCCTTAGGCGTGCAGTGCTGGTGACCTGGCAGGACTTCCAGAGGGCTCATTACTGGTCCAGCTAGTGGTCGCAGATGTCCTACATCAGGAGCCATGAAGGCCATAGTGATGTCTAGATATAGCACTCACATGTCAGCCAAGTCGTGCGTTTAGAACTGCAGTGTAAATGCATGCGTCCTGCGTCTCCATCACAATCTATGAAGATTGTGCATAATCCGTGCGCAAAATGCTTTTTTAAACGCAGCAATTTGAGTTTAAAAAAATGTGTTAATCTCTGCATTTAAAAATGCAGCATGTCACTTATTCCGTGCGCTTTGGATGCTGCTCCCACTCTGTCTATGGGAGAGGCAGCATCCACAGTGCATGAAATCTGCATCTATTCTGCAGACACACTGCATCCATTACGCACTGTTTCTGCAGCGATTTGAAGCGCACATGCACTGCCAAATCGCTGCAGAAATTTCTGCAGGGACACGACGCAACGTGCGCACGAGCCCTAAAGAGGAGCTTTTAAAACCTTTTTATGTGGTAGGACTAATTGTCATGTAACTCATTCAGCAGCCGGGAATGTGCAGGTAACCACTTGTGAAAGCCAAATAGGGCACCGTTTTTAAAGCGCCTCTCCAGCTTTTTTTTTTTTTTTCTTTTCAGTGCTGGAGTGGCGCTTTAAATGTAAACCCCCTGTTATATACAGTAATCTCCTTCTGGCATCTTCACCTTTCACCGATGCTGCGGCGGTCCTGTGGTGCCATCTTGTGCCCGTCACTTCTGACTGGTCGGAAGCCATAAGTTATCTTACAAGCTCTCAATGCACCTCTATGAGAGCCAGAACGAGGGCAGAACAAGGCTCTCACAGAACTATATTGAGCTGTGACCACTGGCGTTTTCCAAGAAAAATTGGAGCAGCCAGCAGATCACAAATCACTGGAGCGGCGATAGAAGATCAAGCAGCCAGGGGGTGAGTATATGTCAGAGGTCAGGGACTTGCATGTAAAGCGCCACTCCATCAGTGCAATAACAAAAAACAAAAAATCTGGAGTGGTGCTTTAATGAAACCCAGTTATACACCCCTCACATATTTGTAAATATTTTGTCTTTTCATGGGACAACACTGAAGATATGACACTTTGATACATTGTAAAGTAGTCAGTGTACAGCTTGTATAACAGTGTAATTGTGGTATGCCCTCTAACGCTATACACATCCATTAATGTCTCACCTGCTGGCCAGAAAAGACTACACCCCTAATGGAAACCGGCCAAATCTTGCGCAATTAGCCATTTTCTCTCCCCAGTGTCATGTGACTCATTAGTGTTATAAGGTCTCAGGTGTGAATCTGGAGCAAATGTGATAAATTTGGTGTTATCGCTCACACACGCTCTCATACTGGTCACTGGAAGTTTAACATGGCACCTCCATGGCAAAAAATTATGAGGATCTGAAAAAAAAATGGGAATGAAACTGAGCTGCAGCATGGTGGCCAAGACCATAAAGCGGTTTAACATGACAGGTTTCACTCAGAATAGGCTTCACTATGGTAGACCAAAGAAGCTGAGTGCACGTGCTCAGGGTCATATCCAGAGATTGCCTTTTCAAAATAAAGGCATGAGTGCTGCCAGCATTATTGCAGAGGTTAAAGGGGTGGGGAGCTCAGACAATATGCTGCACACTGCTTCAAATTGATCTGCATGGCTGTTGTCCCAGAAGGAAGCCTCTTGTAAAGATTATACACCAGAAAAGCCTGCAAACAGTTTGCTGAGGACAAGCAGACTAAGGACATGGATTACTGGAATCATGTCTTGCGGTCTGATGAGACCAAGGTAAACTTATTTGGTTCACATGGTGTCAAGCGTGTGTGGCAGCAACTAGGTGAGTAGAGATGAGTGGTTCAGTTCGCCAGCAGCAAACGAGCCGAGCCTCCACTGGCTTGAGCTTGACCTGAACTCCAGAGCAAGTAAATGATTGGCAGTTTGAGTCTCCATTCTAGCCATAACTAGATCACTTCCGGGGGAAACTCGGCGGGCTTTTTCAAACTATTTTTTTGCGTTGCACACTACATGTAATTGTGCTGATGTTACCCCCAGTGCGAGCCGTTCAAAAACTGTACAGGGCTGAGCACAGCATTGCTTGTGCAAGTGAAGTCCGCATGTAAAGCACCTGAATCTTGATTTTTTTTTTAGTTGGTGTTAGGTTCGACAATCGTACCTCAGGTTCGCTCATCTCTGTAGGTGAGGAATACAAAGACAAGTGTGCCTTGCCTACAGTCAAACATGGTGGTGGGAGTGTCATGGTTTGGGGCTGCATGAGTGCTGCCAGATGTGGGGAGCTACAGTTCATTAAGGGAACCATGAATACCAACATGTACTGTAATATATTGAAGCAGAAAATGATCCTCTCCCTTTGGAAACTGGGCCATAGAGCAGTATTCCAACATGATAAAGACCCCCCCCCCCAAATACACATACCAAGATGACCGTTGTCTTGCTAAAGAAACAGAGTAAAAGTGCTAGACTGGCCGAGCATTTCTCCAGGCTAAACCCTATTGAGAATCTGTGGGACATCCTCAAACAGAAGGTGAAGGAGTGCAAGGTGTCTACCATCCACCGGCTCTGTGATGTCGTCATGGAGGAGGATGCCAGAGGCTCTAGTGAACTCCTTGTAAAAGAGAGTTAAGGCAGTGCTTAAAAATAATGGTGGTCACACAAAATATTGCCACTTTGTGCCATTTTCACGTAGGCTTTTGTTGCCAGCGGTTTAGACATTAATGGCTGTGTGTTGAGTTATTTAGAGGGCACCAAATTTACACTGTCAAACTAAGGACACACGGTGAGTAAAGCAGAGCGAGTGGAATGCGATAAATTGCATTCTACTCAGACCAGCTTTACTCTATGGGCTGCTCCCATGAACAATTTTTTTTTCTCAGCCTTAGGCCATGTGCGCACTAGAAATTGACTTTTTCTCAAGGAAAATCCGGACCCTCTTAAAGAATCCCGCACCTGCAGTAAAGAAACACACCAAAACCACAACGAAATCCGCATGCGTTTTTTTCGCAGGTTGCTCCATGCAGATTTGTACCATTATGGCAAAAACTGCAGGTACCTGCGGAAAAGAAGTGACATGCACATTAATTCCACAGTGGAAATTCCACAGGTAAATCCGCAGGTTTAAAGAAACACTGTGTGCGCACAGCATTTTTTTTTATACCCATAGGTTTTGCTGGGGATGGACCGCAGAAATGTGAGGCTATGTGCCCACGTATTTTCATGCAGTTACGCTGCGTTCTGCACCGCAGCATAACTGCATGCGTCCTGCGTCCCCAGCACAATCTATGAAGATTGTGCCTAACCCATGCCCACATGGCGTATTAGAACGCAGCGCTTCGGCTGCTGCCGAAGCGCTGCGTTCTAAAAAGCAACATGTCACTTCTTTCATGCGCGCTGCATGCAGCCCCCGCTCTGTCTATGAGAGGGGCTCTATCCAGAGCGCATGAAATCGGCTTTTCATTATGCAATGTTTCTGCAGCGATGTGAAGCGCACGTGTGCTGTTCAAATCGCTGTAGAAATTTCTGCAGGGACAGAACGCAACGTGGGTACATAGCCTTAGACACATTTTCTGCGGCAAATCTGCGGTAAATCCGCAGCGTGCGCACAGGGCCTAAATCAGACTGTTAAAACAATTGCAACATGCTGCAGGTGGAATCCGATTTGTTTTCACTTGCACCTATACAAGTCTATGGGGGAGAGATACGCATCACACTGCATTCTCATTACAGCGGAGTTCAGTGCGATATACGCATCAGCTGATAATGGAGGAGATTAATCCCTCCCTCTCCTCTGCAACTGTGCTCCGATCGCAGGATCCCATCACAGTGTAATGACACTCTGCTTACATTCACAGCACCGTGGGAGCTGAGTGTCATGCGATGCACTCGCAGTAATGCCGTGTGGTCCCAGCCTTATACAAGCTGTACACTGACTACTTTACATTTTATCAAAATGTCATATCTTCAATGTTGTCTGTGAAAAGATATAATAAATATTTACAAAAATGAGAGGGGTATACTCAGGGTCTTATATTACTTATTGCTCCAAAAGATGGGGTAGGGCTTAATTTCAGGGGATGTCTTACTTCTTTTCCATGAACAACAATCCACAATTAATCTTGAACAAAAAAAAATATCCACATATATTCAAGTATAACAATATTCATTAGACAAATAATATCTGGCTGGGATTATGTTGTCAAAATGGCTGCATGGTCCCCCCTATAATCATGGACAAAAACAGTCTGGGAATAAAGTCCTACATTGTAGTACTATAGTCTTGTATTAGAAATACAAAAGCCTTTGATACAATTACGACATGAAATCACAATATGTAATAAAATACATTGAGAGGGGGTAATATGAAGGTAAACACCGAAGGAATTGGAGATGCAAGTTCATTCACTGCAAAATATGTGCACACATCACATTGCCAGTTTATATGGAGGAGTAAAATATCTAAACCCTGACACACAAAGGTCTGTATAGTACCAGGTCATATGTGCCTTACATTGAATATATAGCACAAACTGACGTCAATGACACTGACCAATACATAATGGCAGATAAAAACAGGTTTATACATTGAAATATAATCATGTTATGATGCACACACTGCATACACACTTGTAAATATATACACACCGAACATATAGTACATAGCAGCCGGTCTACTCTTCAGTTTCTCTAGACTCCTGCAGTGAAAGGGATCCTGTCAGGTGCAAATGCACCGAGAACCAATCCGTGCCTAACCGTCCCTGTATCTAGAAGCAAACAAAAAGATCTTTACAAAAAATATTTCTAAAGATCCTTTATGATATTCTAATGAGCGCAGGGACTAGTCGCAAGGGCATTAGTTCCTGCACTCAGTTCGCCCTCTTAGCACGTCCACAGAGGCGTGCATGCTATTCAATGTCCATCGCCCAGCGTCATCAGCGGTGACGCATGTGCCTGTTCATTGTCAATGCTGGGTTTAGGCTCCGTGCGCATGAGAAGTTCCCGGTCATGTGCACTAGCCCTGTCTGAAGCTGGAATGTGTACACCCAGCTTCATAGTGCTCATGACCAGAAGTGCTTGGACTTCTGACCATAAACTCGGCATCTGAAGTGGTGAGAATGGATACAGGTACGCACATTACCGCTGATGACGCTGGGCAATGGGCATTGAGTAGCATGTTAGCATGCCCCTGTGGGGCGGACTAGTTGGGAGAAATAATGCCCTTGCGACTAGTCCCTGCCCTTATTATCATATCATAAAGAATTTATAGTAATACTTTTTTCTATAGATCTTTTTATCTATGCTACTAGATACAGGGACAGTTAGGCAGGGAATAGCAATATACACCTAGAACTGCTTGTAGGTCTGGGTGCACATTGCACCTGACAGGTTCCCTTTAAAGGACCTTTGGTGACAACATGGTCACATAACCATGATGTCACCAAAGGTCTTTAACCAGTTTTAATCTCGGATTGGAAATGCTGGGGATCCCTAAGAAAGTGGGGGTTCTACAGAACTCGCCAGCCCCCATGATCGCCAATTCTGAGTGTGACTAGGGCTTATTTTTGGTGTAGGGCTTGTATTTTAAGCATACTCCAATAATATTCTGTAAAATCATGCGAGTGCTTATTTTCAGGGTAGGTCTTATTTTCTGAGGGGAAAAGTATGTGTGTGTGTGTATGTGTGTGTGTGTGTGTGTGTGTGTGTGTGTGTGTGTGTGTGTGTGTATATAGATTTTTTTTTTTGAACTGCTGGAGTAATGTTTTACATGGAAGTCCCCTGCCCCCGGTCTTATACTCACCCGCTGCCATCTTCCTGTGTTTTGAGTGATTTGTGATCTGCTGGCAGCTCCAGTGTTCCATGTAGTGCGCCAGAGGTCACAAATCAATGTATCTCTACGAGAGCCTCATTCTGGCTCATAGAGATGCATTGGGAGGTTGTGATGTGAGTATATGACGAGGGGCAGAGGCTTACATTTAGTTCGGAGTCACACTTGCGAGTGACTTGCAACTCATCACCCAGCACGGCTGCACACTCCTGAAAGGAGCGGATCGGCTGCATGTATTTCTATGCAGCTGAGACGCTGGTGTTTGGCCATGTCGGGTGATGCGATGCAAGTCACTTGCAACGTGCGCACGTTGAATATTTGGTTGCAGAAATTTCTGCACCTCTTGGCAGGAAAGTCAGCTCAAAAACTGTGCTTTTTTGATGCATTTTTTTGCTTGCGTTTTTTCTCATTGCTTTCAGTGGTGAAAAACATTGCATCAAATCTGCAAGGAAAAAAAATCAGTGTGTGTACTACACTTCAGGATTCTCGTTGACTGCTGGCAAAATTATTTGCTTGCAGTTTTGTGACAAAACTGCATTAAAAATCTCCTTGAAGTGTCAGTCCAGCGATGCTGGAGTGGTTCTTTAAGTTTTTACTTGCGGGATTGCTTCCATCTAGGCGATTCCTGGCTCATATGGGAATACCTTTCCATATTCTGGGAGCGCTGTTTTTGTAACTTCCATTTGCCTCTATGAGAGCGTAGCACAGGCTGGTCATCGCATTCTGTAATCGCGACGTCCTCTGGCCACTGCATATAGAAGAGTATTCCCATCTCAGCCATTCCACTTTAGGCTGCTTTCACACATCCGGTTTTTGCTGTGCGGCACAATCCGGCTCCTTGCAGAAAAAACGCAACAGGTTTTTTTTGCCGCCGGTTGTTTTTTTTTGCATAGACTTTCATTAGTGCCGGATTGTGCCGCATGGCCTAGCGTTCGGTCCGTTTTTTGGCGGATGCGGCATATTTAGCCCATGTGGCGGCCGGATGGAACGTTGCCTGGCACCACTGTTGCCCAGTTCCTGGGTGACAAAGATTTGTGTTCCATGGATGAGTGAAACCTAACAATGCACTATATTGTTGTCTGGTATATGTAGCCAATGATAGCTGCACAGGTGTAATGTGTGCAAGAATAGTTATTCTCCAAGGCTTTACACATCTATACTTTACCAAC
The DNA here is from genome assembly GCF_048569485.1 of Anomaloglossus baeobatrachus. Lineage (NCBI taxonomy): Eukaryota > Metazoa > Chordata > Amphibia > Anura > Aromobatidae > Anomaloglossus > Anomaloglossus baeobatrachus. Next base: position 259,204,992 of record NC_134355.1, on the reverse strand, counting down.
GCTATGTATGGTCCATGTTATCGGTGCATATTTTATGCCAAAAAATAATCACTTTAGACGAAGGCTAACTTTTCCGTTCTTCTAGCAGAATTATTTACTGTGGGGTTTTTTGGTTCATAAAATTATGTTTTACTCTATATATTTAAAGCATTTTTTTTCAACATTATCTAAATGCTTCAGTATTTCCTCTACTTCCGTTTGCATCAATATGTAGTCCTCAGTGCCACTTTCTAGATTTGTTGCAATACCGCTATTTTTGTGGAGACCTGTCTGCTTTTGTAAAAGAAGTTGCACTTCTGGACCATCTTTTCTTAGGAGTAGTCTGTGTTGTGCTGTTTCTGTTAATAGTCCTAGAAATGGAAGAATAAATTGACTATTAGGTGTGCACTAGTGATGAGCGAGTACTGCCATGCTCAGGTGCTCGGTATTCATAACAAGCAGTTGGTTGATCACATGAGTGCATCTCAAGTACCCAAATATAATGGAAGTCAATAGGGAACTCGAGCATTTTTCTGAAGGATTTCTTTCAAAAATCCTCATGTTTCTCAATGACTCATTATATTCATGTACTCAAGTTGAGCCCATCCAAGCACTAACTGCTAGTTACGAGTACAGATTACCAGAGCATGATAGTGCTCACTCATAACTAGTATTCACAAGTTGAAACTGCAATATAGTTTTTGGAAGAATTGCAACATATGTGGCCAAACACTGCATTTCAGGCTAGGTTCACATTTCCGTCAATTTGTATCAGTCACAATGCGCAGCTCTGGTAAACAACGGAATCAGTTTGGCGGATTCCGTTGTTCCCTTAGACTTGTATGAGCGGCGGATTGTGACTGATGACGCTGTGTTGCATCCTCCGCCCGACTGATCAGTCGTCGACCGACTGACCGCCGGGCGGCAGGAACGCAGCTTGTAACGTTTTTTGAGCAGCGCAGTCCGTAGGATTTTGCTGTGCATGCTCTCTCTGGCTCCTTGCACACGTAACCAGGGTACACATTGGGTTACTAAGCAAAGCGCTTTGCTTAGTTACCCGATATTTACCCTGGCTACGTGTGCAAGGAGTCAGTGCTAAGCGGTGTACGCTGGTAACAAAGGTAAATATCGGGTAACCAAACAAAGTGCTTTGCTTAGTTATCCAATATTTACCCTAGCTACGTGTGCACGGAGCCCGACACTTCCCCACTCGGCTCCGCCCCCTCCTGCACTTGGCATGTGTACACACACACACACACGCACGCACGCACGCACGCACACACACTCTTGCCTGTCCCCGACACTGACGTCCTCAGCGCCATGGCCCTGCTCGACTCCACCCACCCCGTACTCCGCCCCCCGCACATATTCTCAGCGGCCGGCTGCTGTGAGCGATCGGCTGATCGCTCTCTTTAGCCGGCTGCCGGAAGATCATCTGTTCGCTCTCAAAAGCCGTCCGGCTATTGTGAATAATCAGCTTATCGCTCTCTCTTTTACAACTGAGTCCGACAATGAATTCTAATTCTTGTCATCCATTGTACAACGCATCAGTCACAACCGTCAAGCAACGCATGTGACTGATGCAAAACAACGGAAATGTGAATTATTATTATTATTATTATTAATTTATTTATAGAGCACCATTGATTCCATGGTGCTGTACATGAGAAGGGGGTTACATACAGAATACACATACAAGTAACAATAGACAGACTAGTACAGAGGGAAGAGGGCCCTGCCCTTGCAGGCTTACATTCTAATGCTGTGAGCACAGCCTTTAAAGGGGTTGTCCACTTCACTTCTCAGGCAATCCCTTCTCATTCTCCATGTTTTTATTAAAATTAAAAAGCTTATACTCCCCTCCCATGCTGGCGCTGGTTCAGTGGTGTTGGCATTTGCATTCCCAAGGGTTATATGAGGTTGTTGAATCACACAAGCCTCGCTCCCAGTTATTGTCGGCTTCACTGTCCCTGCCATCAGATGTATAAGTAATCAACAAAAAGTGAGTGGACAGCCATAGCTCTCCCTTCCTATTGTTTACTTGTATGTCCGAAGACTGGGAGAGAAGCCTTTGGCGCGGCGCTCTTGTGACTTGACAGCTTCACGTGGGCATCGGGAATGTGAGAGTCAACACCACTGAAACGACGCCAGCATGGGAGGTGAGTATAAGCTTTTTTTATTCGAAGCGGGACAAACGTGGGGAATTGAGAAGGGGTTGTGCAAGTATTGGACAACCCCTTTAACATTAGGGTGTGCCACTGTACAGACTGGTTTTATCCAATCAGAGGTGATCGTGTAAGGACACAACCATTTGACACAGAAATGGATAACTGTTAACTCTGAGATTTTACAGCAGAAACTAAATGGAAATTTTAGAAATCCTCCTCAAAACTTGGAGTTTGCACACAGATTCCTGCCCAAACATTTAGTAATAGACAATGGCCGCGATTTATCCAGACCAGCATTTTTCACGGCGGTCTTGATGAGGCAACTCTCGTCAGATGCTCCTGATTTTTTGAGGCGCGCACCACCTAATGAATCACGAGCATCTGAACAGTGGCATGTAGACTGTGACTAAGTTTGTGGCATAAGGAACGCCACTGCTCATCATGGAATTTGAAGAGCAAAGGTTGCCACTCTCGTGGTTTTAAATAAGGTGCCATAAGTTGCTAAATATTAGTAGTTTCACATGGCGCCAACAGTTTGTGAGTTCCCAAAGCTTTGCTATATTTGTGTTTCAGATATATTTTGCATTTTCCTTGACCGTTTAGAATTTATTTATTTTTTTACAAAAAGCGCCATGGCAAGGGAGCTGTAAAATACTTCTATTGATGATAAAATCAGTATGCCAGCCATGAGATGTCGTAGGGAAGAAGAAACCATTGAATATGGTTTTATCCATTTGGTGCCGTTTGCACGGTTTTTGCTGTCTCAAACATGAATGGATTTTACTACACTAATGAATATCCCGCACAGCTCAGTGGGCTATAAATGTACTTGTGCTTATATAGCTTTTCCTTACTACCAATTGTTAAGGGTGGCCAGGGCCAGATGCCAGCTCAGTTTGGCTGGCATCCCACATGTACATACAGTTCTGGCCTGCTTTGCTTCCAGGACTGGGTTGATATGCTTCTGAAATTAGAACTGCCTGTTGGAAGTCCAGAATATCTACTCGCTGTGCAGATATAGAAACATAGTTGACTTGCTGTGTAAAAGTTATTACTGTACTGTGCTGCGCAAGTGCTAAGGGTTAATGAGGTCCTTGTTGTCTTGCCCCCTGTAAATTGGATGCCAATATGAATGCATATGCAGTATATCACAAACGTGAGTACACCCCTTACATTTTTGTAAATATTTTGTTTTTTCATGGGACAACGCTGGAGATATGACCCTGTGATACAATGTAAAGTAGTGAATGTACAGCTTGTATTATAGCATAAATTTGGTGTCTCCTCTAAATAACTCAGCACACAGCCATTACTGTCTAAACTACTGGCCACAAAAGTGGGTACACCAATAAATGAAAATGCCCAAAGTGTCAATACTTTGTGTAGCAACCATTATTTTCAAGCAGTACCTTGACTCTCTTGGGCATGGAATTCTCCAGAGCTTCACAGGGGCCGCTGGATGCTCCTCCATGATGACATCACAAAGCTGGTAGTTGTTAGAGGCCTTGCTCTTCTCAACCTTCCGTTTGAGGATACCCCACAGATGCTCAATAGGGTTTAAGTCTGGAGACATGCTTGGCCAGTCCAGCACCTTTTACCTTCAGTTTGTTGGGGTTTTATTAGCAAGGCAGTGGTCATCTTGGAGGTGAGTTTTGGGTCACTAATACCTCTATTTTGTAAGACAGCCTCTGGATGTGACGCTGAGCATGTGGACTCAACTTCTTCTGTAGACCAGAAACCTGTCTTGTTAAACTGCTCTATGGTCTTGGCCACCATCATGCTTCAGCTCAGTTTCAGGATCCTGGCAATCTTCTTATATCCTAGGCCATCTTTATTAGAGTAACAATTCTTTTTTTCACATCCTCAGAGAATTCTTTGCCATGGGGTGACATGTTGAACACTTCCAGTGACCAGTACGAGAGACCTTGTAACAGAGATATGACAATGGGGAGGGAAAATGGCTAATTGGGCACAATTTGGACATCTTCACTTGGGTGTACTCACTTTTGTTGCCAGTGGTTTAGACATAAATGGCTATGTTGATTGGACACACCAAATTTACAATGTGTTTACATTGTATCAAAGTGTCATATCTTCAGTGTTGTTCCATGAAAAGATACAAGAAAATATTAACAAATGTGAGGTGTGTACTCACTTTTGTGATATATACTATAGAATAGATATATCCTGTTACTGGTGAAATTCTAGGTATCCAGTGCCTTCGGGTGGCTTCTGCTGGCTCCCAACTTTTTAGGTGTCTTCTATGGACACAACCTTCTAGGAGTTTGATGGATTTTTAATGCAGTAGGGAGTAAACTAGTGAATATTTGAGTGGGTGTCCATTACTGTTAATTTGAGCACTCCAAGTATACTCAAAAGTATACAACAATGTACAGTCATGGCCAAAAGTTTTGAGAATGACACCAAAATTATATTTTCACATGATCTGTTGCCCTCTGGTTTTTAATTGTGTTTGTCTGATGTTTACATCACATACAGAAATATAATTGCAATCATATTATGAGTACCAAAAGGTTATATTGACAGAATGAGTTAATGCAGCAAGCAATGCCTGCATTTTGCCAGAATTTGTTGGTTTTTGTTTGTCCACCCGTCTCTTGATGATTGCCCACAAATTCTCAATGGGATTAAGATCTGGGGAGTTACCAGGACATGGACCCAAAATCTCTATGTTTTGTTCCATGAGCCATTTAGCTGGCTATGGAGAAGAGAGGGAGATAAATCCCACCTTCCACCCCCTCCCCCCTCCTCCGTGCCAGCCCGCCCCTCCTGGGAGCCTACCCACCCCCGCAGCTGTGGTCCGTTCGCACGGTCGGACCGCAGACGCAGGGACACTAGCATGACACTCGGCTCCTGCTGTGCTGCCAGCATGAGCCGAGTGTCATGCGAGCATCACAGTAGTGCCCCGTGTGGCCCCAGCCTCCCTCTCCCTCTCACCGATCACGGGCGCAGTGCTGCACGGCTGTCACACTGCTCTGGCGGCTTCTCCTGATTTGAAAATGCCGGCCGCCCATTATTCAATCTCGTATTCACTGCTTTCCCCGCCCACCGGCGCCTATGATTGGTTGCAGTCAGACACGCCCCCACGCTAAGTGACAGCTGTCTTACTGCAACCAATCACAACCGCCAGTGGGCGGGTCTATATCTTGCAGTAAAATGAATAATTTAAAAAAAAAAAACTGCATGCGGTCCCCCCCAATTTTGATACCAGCCAGGGTAAAGCCACACGGCTGAAGGCTGGTATTCTCAGGATGGGGAGCTCCACATTATGTGGAGCTCCCCATCCTAACAATCTCAGCCAGCAGCTGCCTGGAATTGCCGCATGCATTAGATGCGACAGTCCCGGGACTCTACCCGGCTCATCCCGAATTGCCCTGGTGCGGTGGCAATCGGGATAATAAGGGGTTAAACATGGGAGAAGTCTATGAGACACCCCAAATGATTAACCTGTAAGTGAAAGTAAATAAACACACACACAAAAAAAAACTTTATTTGGAATAAAGGACAAAAAAACACCCTCTTTCACCATTTTATTAAAATCCCCAAATACCCCTCCTGGTCCGACGTAATCCACAGAGGTCCCGCGACGCTTTCAGCTCTGCTACATGAAGCTGACAGGAGCGGCCGTGGAACACCTCCGCTCTCTATCAGCTCCACGCAGCAACTGAGGGAGTCGCGCTGTCAGCGGTGACGTCACTGAGGTAGTGTCGGGGTGTGCGGTGATGATGAAGTTGCGTGCGGGAGTGCCGGGGTGCGTGCGGGGATGATGCGTGCGGGAGTGCTGGGGTGTGTGCGGGGATGATGCGTGCGGGAGTGCCGGGGTGTGTGCGGGGATGATGCGTGCGGGAGTGCCGGGGTGTGTGCCAGGATGATGCGTGCGGGAGTGCCGGGGTGTGTGCCAGGATGATGCGTGCGGGAGTGCCGGGGTGTGTGCCAGGATGATGCGTGCGGGAGTGCTGGGGTGTGTGCCAGGATGATGCGTGCGGGAGTGCCGGGGTGTGTGCCAGGATGATGCGTGCGGGAGTGCTGGGGTGTGTGCGGGGATGACAGGTGTCTCCCTCTCTCTCTCTCAGCTTTAAAAAAAAAAAAAAAAACGGATCTGTTTTTTACTGGATCCGTCGCATCAGGTTTTACACACTCTGACACGGATCTGTTGCATCAGGCACAAACCGGATTGTGCCTGATTGCAAAAAACTGATGTGTGAAACTAGCCTTAAAGGCCCCGTCACACTAAGCAACATCGCTAGCAACATCGCTGCTAACGAACAACTTTTGTGACGTTGCTAGCGATGTTGCTGTGTGTGACATCCAGCAACAACCTGGCCCCTGCTGTGAGGTCGTTGGTTGTTGCTGAATGTCCTGGGCCATTTTTTAGTTGTTGCTGTCCTGCTGTGAAGCACAGATCGCTGTGTGTGACAGCGAGACAGCAACAACTAAATGTGCAGGCAGCAGGAGCCGGCTTCTGCGGAGGCTGGTAACCAATGTAAACATCGGGTAACCAAGAAGCCCTGTCCTTGGTTACCCGATATTTACCTTCGATACCAGCCTCCTCCACTCTCACTGTCAGTGCCGACTCCTGCTCTGTGCACATGTAGCTGCAGCACACATCGGGTTAATTAACCCGATGTGTGCTGTAACTAGGAGATCAAGGAGCCAGCGCTAAGCATTGTGCGCTGCTCCCTGCTCTGTGCACATTTAGCTGCAGCACACATCGGGTAATTAACCCGATGTGTGCTGTAACTAGGAGAGCAGGGAGCCAGTGCTCAGTGTGCGCTGCTCCCTGCTCTCTGCACGTGTAGCTCCGTGCGGTGGTAACCAAGGTAAATATCGGGTTGCTTACCCGATATTTACCTTAGTTACCAAGCGCAGCATCTTCCACGCTGCGCTGGGGGCTTGTCACTGGTTGCTGGTGAGCTCACCAGCAACTTGTGTAGCGACGCTCCAGCGATCCCTGCCAGGTCAGGTTGCTGGTGGGATCGCTGGAGCGTCGCAGTGTGACATCTCACCAGCAACCTCCTAGCAACTTACCAGCGATCCCTATCGTTGTTGGGATCGCTGGTAAGTTGCTTAGTATGACGGTACCTTAGGAGGATTAAGATAACTTCAAATTCCATGTAAAGTGGCTGTCCTCAAAAATGCACCATACTCTAGCATGAGCATAAGGTCTCATTCCGACGTCCATTTATTTGACATATGAAAAATGGACTGAGTGTTATTGGTGGTGGTCATCAGTTTCAACAGATGTTCATTAGTTTAGTCAGTACTCAGTTTCATTGTTTGCTTGTTTGTTTTTTTTTCTTTCCCCACTGATGTATTTAAAAAGAAAAAATTTCCACCTTCTCCTTTCAGTCAATGAAAAACGGCTACCACACGGATGGCACCAAGTGGCATCTGTTTTTTTTTTTTTTTTCACGGACCCATAGACTTTCATTGTGCCCAGTTTGATCCAACACTCTGTTAAATATTGGTCATGGCTCCTTGATTTTTGCATGGACCATTTTGTCTGAAAAAAAGTCACGGACTACCTCATAGACTGTCACCGGTATGAGTGCCATATGTGAAAAACTGACGTTTGAATGAGCCCTTAGTCTTACCGCCCCCATTAGCTAAACTTTACAACTTTTTTTTTTTTTTTCGGGAGGGCTAGTTAGGGATACTGACTCCAACATACAATATCATATTAAAGGGATTCTCCAATTTACAAAAGCTGTGAACTATTCAGCTCCTCCGTTTTGGGAGAATATCTGTTTTTAGGGTATGTGAGCATGTCCTCGTATAGACGCTGGTGTACCATCAGAGGAAGACTTATTTTTGGATATGCCAGAGTTTTTTTCTGGTGTCATTTTGATCGTGTTTTTTCTGCTATTGATGTAAACTCTTGAGCGGCTTCCAAAGGAAACCCACGTGAAGACTGATCTGGTCACTCCTTTTAGCTACTTCAAGGCTTTCAAAGCTCAAACTGGTTCAAAGGAGCTGAAAGGACTTTTTAAGCTTTCTCAGGTGGATTTCAGTTGGAGCCCACCTGAAAAAGACTTGTGCACATACCCGTAGGGTGGTATTGAATAGTTGTGTTCACTAATGTACTTTTTTGGATCCTTGACATTTTGTTTTCCTCAAAAGCAATTTGTTAGATTTTATTTATGTAGGAAAATAATTCATGTGAAAAGAACCCCTAAGAAACCTGTAGAAAACAAACAAAACCTGAAAATCCTGGTGCTTTGCATGCGATTCCTCATACAGTTGCTATTAATATATTCCCTTGTCTGATTATATTGGCTGTGTAAGCATCCAGTGTACTGTGAATTGCACACTCCTAAGAGTTGCTCGGAGAACATCAAAGCTTCCCCTTTCCTTCTTGATTATACAATATTTATGAGTGACCTCATGAAGTTGGGTTTTGTTATCTTGTGCTACCTTTCTATGATTTTAGCATGGCTGAATAAAGCTGGAGAAAACGAGCTTACTGTGCAAATTCCAGCTGTGTTCCCGAACATGGTCCGCAGTGGTAGCCTGACCTGGGATTCTGAAAGCCGGCTTATTCCAATTGCCCACGCAGAGCTGTCAAAACACAAGTCTTTTTTTTTTTTTTCCTTCCCCTTCTTGATGAACTGTTCCACACAATAAAGTTTTATACAGTGAGCTTTGTCTTTATTAGCTGTTCTATAGCCATGATTTTTTTTTTTTTTTTTTTTTTTTCTGGACCATGCAAGTGGTCCATGCAAAATTGCAGAGACATGTCCAACATTGACGCAAGTGTTGGCTCGAACTCCACATTGAAAGCATATAGGTCCATGAAAAAATCGCACAGGACTTGGATGACTTGTTCTGTCTGATGGAAGAATGTTGCGGTAAAAAAGAAAAACTGAGGACACTGGAGACATCACTAATGAAACTCACTAATTTGAAAAAAAAAACCTACGATAGCGTCTGCTGCAGCTAATCAGTAAGATCAGCTGTTCTTCAGTCCTGTTGTGACCGTGTGCGCTCCCGCGGTCATAACGAGATCTGAGGAAGTGAGGGCGCATGCGCCGCCCTCTCAGGCACAAAACTGGGTAATGCAGGCTTCAGAAATATGGTGCCGGAGATAAGCGCTATGCACAGGCGCCAACTCCGACGCCGTGTTTCTGAATAGGGAAATTTGCATACAGCCAGAGAGAGGGAGGAACAGGCACCAGGGGAGGGGGGGTGGTCGCGGGAATCATGTGCATAACCCGCCCGGATATTATCTGGAGTGGTGCACACATCAATCAAAAAGTGGATGAATTTTCAAACTTCATAAACTTGGATTTCACAGCCTAAACATCCGAGCTGCCCACTAATGGTATGTACAGCCTGTGCCTGATAGTGCCAGTACTGCACTGGCTTTACCTTTATATACCAAATTCCTGATGTTTGGTTCCCTTTAAATCCTATGTCTTATGAAAAAGCTTGTTTAAAAAGCCACATTTGACTTTCAGGATTGCTACTTCCAATAGGTGGCGCTAGAGTTTGTCTCTTCCCTCACTGAAGGGACAATTTGATTAATTCCCAGAGGGGCATTGCAGCTATAAGTCCCCTTACTGACAGGCAGACAGGCTTGTCAGGTCTCCATAAGGAGAATAGTCTTCCCCGTGGTCCCCACATAGCTTCTCATAAGCCAGATCAGATACCCACATTTTGCACTGACGAGGGGCAATCACCCCGAAACACCGTGTCTGCAAATTGGGATTCTGATCTAAAAATAAATCCTAAGTCTTATGAAAAGGCCACATTTGACTTTTAGGATTTCTACTTCCAATAGGTGGTGTTAGTTTGTCTCCTCCCTTACTAGAGGGACAATTTCATTATCTCTGGCTAACTCTACTTTTTTTTTCTATTATAGTTTACAGCTAGTTACCAAGGAGTCTGGCCATTGCTGACATATAGATGTGGTGCCTGAGTGTGTGGAGTGCTTACAAGCACTTTTCTACTGAAAGTATGACACCAAGGCTGTCTTTTATCCCTAGAATATTCTGTTTTTCATGCTTAACTGTCACTCAAGCATTCGAGAGGTTGGGGAAAAGTAAACACCTGTTGACAAAATTGGAACAACCCTTTAAAGTGGGTCGATCTTCCTGAGAATCTGCCCCCAGAGCTTATTTTAAATGAAAAGGGTAGTTACCAGTCTGAAACATGTAGAGTAGACTGTCAGTCATTACATCTCTCATACTGGTAACATCCCATGCCAGGGCTGACGACGGATCTTCTGATATCAACTTTTCTGACGTGCCTATGAGGTTGTTAGCTAAAGGTACCATCACACATAACGAGATCGCTAGCGAGATCGCTGCTGAGTCACGGTTTCCGTGATGCAGTAGCGATCCCGTTAGCGATCTCGTTATGTGTGACACCTACCAGTGATCAGGCCCCTGCTGTGAGATCTCTGGTCGTTGCAGAATGGTCCAGGCCATTTTCTTCAAAGGCAATGTCCTGCTGGGCAGGACACATCGCTGTGTTTGACACTGTGTGACAGGGTCACAGTGACTGCTGAGATCGTTATACAGGTCGCTACTGCGTCCTGTATTGTTCCTGCATCGCTGGTAAGGTCTGACTGTGTGACATCTCACCAGCGACCTCCCAGCGATCCCTATCAGGTCGCATCGTTTTCGTGATCGCTGGTAAGTCGTTGTGTGTGACTGGGCCTTTAGAGTTGTGTGACCTGCAGTTGTTCTGGGTAAGGAACTATAAAGCGATTACATTATCAATCAGTAACTACTGCAATAATGTTACTGCTTGATAAAGGTTGAAAGCGCAAGCAGCAGTTGCTTAGTCAGAACAGCAAGATCTGACCGCCTGACAGCAAATGCGGCAGTGAAAGGTTGTTGGAAGTCACACAGCATGCTGGTTTCCCACAACTCTGAGATGACTTTTATTAGGCTGTTTATGGACAGTTTTCTATATTTTAAATTCTGGGGATGTACTAAAATTGTAAAGTGAATAAAGGGCTATTATTCTAGGACCGATCTTACTATTTTCCTACCACTCAGCCTCTGAGATGGGACCACAGTCTTGCTGCCATCTTATTCATAGCTTATTATGGCACTAAGGCTGTACTTTGGAGAGACTTTTTATACACCTTAAGTACCTAGTAAGCAATGCTTCTATCTGTAATTCTATCCAGGGAGGATAGACGAGAGGTTTTATACAATCCGATGATGGCTCTGAAGCCTTATTTCAAGTGCTTTGCGCGCACCTGTAAATACTAGGCCGTTTCTATATATTAAATTCTAAAACCAGTTGGTCAAAGATTTTGTTTTTTTTTTTGTTAGGAGTTTTGGTATAGTTATGAAACCGGCCTTCCGCCAACTTTCAAGTCCTCCCAAATATGTATGCATTTTTCCCAGTTTGTCAGAATATAATAAGTTTATAATATAATAAGAGTTTAGAATATAATAAGTTTAGTTGATGCAGTTAGAAATTATTTGTTAAGGTGTTTACCATACCTCCCAACGATGTCACCTTTGATGATGATGTGCCAAGAGAGGAAACTCTTTCCTAGGTCAAGCACAGGGCTCAAAGTTGACCTCCCAAGGTTGCATTGGAAACTAACAAAAGTACCGTACTTGTAGTAATCTATCTTAAGCCTAATCTATCCTAATTTTTGTAACTTTTCATGCTTTTGCCTTACTATTTTTGTACTGTTTTACAAAAATCAAGCTAAGTTCACATTGTATTTTGGCTACACATTAGCGGCTCTATCAGAGCTTTCAACTGAAGCCCTTAAAAACTGGGGTTCTGCTAAAATTCCCAACTGAATCGTGTACGATAATGAGGCATGTGCAGTCACTTTCTACCCTCTGCCCTCCATTTCGGTAGTGTCTGCCTCTTTGAGACAAAAGCTTGGTTAACCACGACTCTGCCAAAACAGAGGAGTTCGGTTCTAATCATGTTTTTCAGGATTTCAGATGGAGGCCGTAACGAGGTCACCAAAAAATGGCCCAAACCACATGTCTATATAAGGGCTTTCAATATTTAGCCAGTTGCCCTGTGAAATAGTCATTTATTGATCTGCATTCTACTGGCAAAATACAGCAAAAAAATTTAGGCACAGATTTCATTTATTGCGTTTGTGCCTTTAGTATAAGTTTTGGTGTTTTTTCCATGTTTTTCTGCCTTTTTAATTTGTGCCTTTTTTTTATTATTTTTTTATTTTTTAAGACTATTTTATGTGTTTTTAAATGTTCATCATTGTAGACAGTTTGGTGTTTACAGATGTCTCAGGATTTGTCACGTGTACTCCAGTCACCAGCTGTTTGGATTTTTATGTACACAGATGATTTGAAACATTTTTTTCGAAGAATGGAACTTTTTTATGTTTTTGGGTTTTGTTTTTTATTCCATTTTGCTCAAAATTAATAGACGGCTTGTGCAATTTTGATGTATTGGTGCAACAAAGTGCAATAAATACCACAAAACACAACATGAAAAAAAGTAAACTACAACTACAAGTGATGTATCAAGGTTGTAGTTTTCTACTAAAATCCATATTTTTCTACACCCCTCCACTACTTTTGCTGAAATATTGGTATGACCACATCTTCACATTGGATAAGAGTGCAACGTTTGTATCTTGCAGGTCTTTTGGTGCATCTGTTTTTTTTTGTTGCATATGAGATATTCTTGTGCACAGCTTTCACACTATGGCAACAGTAAATGGTCTGTCTACTTGGACAACCTCTTCTTGTTAAACCAAAATAGGACGTAGAGCTCCATATTCATTATTAATTACACATAGCAAACCTCACCATATTTGCACTAACAACCAAAAGTTGAGTTTGCAAACAATTTCTTAAATAATCAAAATAGTATTTTTATTTGTCAATTCATCACATCAAAGATTATAATACAATAAATGTAGCAAAATTTCATTTTATTCATAGAATGCTGGTACAGACAGATTAATTAAAACCACCCTACACCATAAAACCAAAGAAAAAACAGACTGGTGCAGTGTAGTGTGATTGATAAAAATCAAGGCAAACTTATTGCACAGATGTCTGGACCGATGGGCACATAAAAGGTTAAATGTGTGACACCTACCACTGATATTGCACCACCATAAAGTGCAAGTGCAATATTGCAAAAAAGAGAGACAGACGACCACAAATAAAGAGATATATATATATATATATATATATATATATATATATATATATTATGAACAACAACAAGGCAGAGTCTAGCAATAACGTGAGCAATCCAGGATGCTGTTAAAAAATGTTTTCCTTCTTTTTATTGATAAATTCATTAAAATATAATGGTCCAAGCAATTCAGAACAGCATTATCGCAGGAAAATAGCGCAGATAGGACTACGCGTTTCAGCGGTAAAATCCGCCTTCTTCACGGTCCAGAATCTGATCTGCTTTCCAAACATAGAACCTTATATACATCTCACTCCCATCAGGGTAATTACAAACATGTGTGAGAGATTTAAAAACATAAGCTAGAAAAGCAAATCAAACATGTAAGCTATCCGCATATTAATCAATATACAGCATGCATAAGAGTTATAAGGAAAGGATTCAACATTTTGGAGAAAAATACAATCAGAAAATCCAATAACCTGACCATAAAATTATTTTTAAAGTGATACAAAAAGCCTAACACAGTAGTAATTGCCAGCAACATATAATGCAACAATGTATCAATAGTGCATAATGATGTCCATACGATTGTTAAAGCCCTGTGGCATGCGGGTCCCCAGCTCAAATATCCACCTACTCTCTCTTGCAAGCACTTTTTTATGAAAATCTCCCCCTCTCAATGGTTTTTTTACATGCTCTATGCCCATAAAAGAAAAACCGCGTAAATCCCCATTGTGTTTTTTTGAAAAATGTCGGGATACTACTGATGCACCAACCAATGCGATAATGCTGTTCTGAATTGCTTGGACCATTATATTTTAATGAATTTATTAATAAAAAGAAGGAAAATTTTTTTTAACAGCATCCTGGATTGCTCACATTATTGCTGGACTCTGCCTTGTTGTTGTTCACATTTGTATGGATGGACTCCTACGTCCTGATCCGGGCACAACGGAGTTAACCAGGTCAGCTGAGGATCCAGGTGATTCACAGGAGTGAGCTGGTCTACATTGTTGGACATATATAGCCAGGTGGGAATTCCCAACCCAGTCATTATATCAAAACCTGGCCAAAATTGATGCAATACCTTCCGGGCAAAATATCACCAGATATCAAGTATATTGAATATGGTCAGCCACCCCTAAAGTTAGTGGGAGGCCATCACAGAGGATGAATAATCAATAAGCAAACCCCAAGGGTCAAAACACACACCGCCCAGCACCTCGACGCGCGTTTCGCCACCGCTTCGTCAGGAGGTGCTGGGGTAGTCGCAAGGCGCGCGCCAGCAAAACGATCTCAGGTGGGCTTTCTACATAAAAAGGTGACCCGGCGATGGGCGGTGTGTGTTTTTTGCTACATTTATTGTATTATAATCTTTGATGTGATGAATTGACAAATAAAAATACTATTTTGATTATTTAAGAAATTGTTTGCAAACTCAATTTTTGGTTGTTAACCTCTTCTTATTATCCATGTATACCCTCGTTATATAAAACAGTGTATGGTCACCTCCCATGCTGGCATCTTTCCAGCTGTGACGACACTCGCTCTCCTGGGGCTCTCGTGAGGTTGCTTCATCATGCGAGCTTCATGCCAAATCACCGCCAACTTAGCTCTCTTCTCCTTCGGACGTATAAGTAATCGGGAAGTTCTGACTTGCTCTTGATTTCTTATTTGTCTGAAGGCGGGGACAGTGAAGCCGGCACTGATTAAGTACAGAGCTTGCGTGACATAACAACCTTATGTGAGCCCCAGGAGAGCGATTGCAGACACCGCTGGAACGGCGCCAGCACGGGAGAGGAGTAGAAGCTTTTTTTACTTTAACAAGGGGAATGACGAGGGGTTGTCCAAGTAGTGGTCAACCCCCATAATATGTTCTATTCAAAGAAAACGTTTTTGTTTATATGCTGAGTTTGAAACCTAGTAAAGATGTAACATACAACTGAAGGTTTTCTATTGGTACATACAGACTGAAACATTTCACACAGGAATGAGTTTGGTGCCTGTGTGCCTGGATTTACAGGGCTGGTTGAAAAAAAAAAAAAAAAAAATGTTCCCTATAACTACAAACTGTAAGTGTTGAGGAATTGAAACACAAATCCTAGTAGAAAGTCACATAACCTCTTGTAAGAATCAGAAAATTAATTTAATTACAATTGTGTTTTATTTCCTCTGGGGAGTGCACGCAACATTTCTAAAATCTTTTCTTTGTTTTTTGTTTTTTTTTTCAGAAAATAATATTATAAAATCAGATAAAGTATATGAAGTAATGTTGGCTACTGATCGCAAACATTATGCAAAATGCAATCCCTATATGGACTCTCCACAATCAATAGGTAAGGTGACTTACTGTTAACATTGCTCATAGTATTTGCAGTAATCATCAACGTTCCCCCTGTGTTTGTGTGGGTTTCCTCCGAGTACTCTGGCTTTGTTTCGCCTGTGTTTGTATGAATATTGAGTGAGTACTCTGATTTCATTCTCCCTGTGTGTGTAGGTTTCCTCCTGGCACTCCTGTTTTATTCTTGTCATTGTGAGGGTTTCTTCTAGGTGATCTGGTTTTATTCCCCCTGTTTTTGTGTGGGTTTCCTCCAGGTACTTTGGTTTTCTCCCTGTGTTTGTGTAGATTGCTTCCAGGTACTCTGATTTTGTTCTCCCTGTGTTTTGTGTGGGTTTCCTCAGGTTACTAAGGTTATGGTCTCCTTTTGTGTGGGTTTCCTTCGGGCACTCTGGATTTATTCTCCCTTTTGTATGGGTTTTCCCCCTGATACTCCCTGTGTTTGTGAGGGTTTTGTTTGGGTACTGGTTTTTTTATTTTTCCTCTCCCTGTGTTTTCGTGTGGATTTCCTCAGGGTCTTCTGGTTTTGTTCCTCCTGTGTTTGTGTGGGTTTCCTCCAGGAACTCTGGTTTTCATCCTCCTGTGTTTGTGTGAATTTCCTCAGGGTACTCTTGTTTTGTTCCTTCTGTGTTTGTGTGGGTTTCCTCTGGGTATTCTGGTTTTGTTCACCCATTTTCTGTGGGTGTCCTCCAGGTACTCTGATTTTGTTCTCCCTGTGTTTTGTATGGGTTTCTTCAGGGCACTGTGTTTATTTTCTCCTTTTGTGTGGGTTTTCTTTGGGCATTCTGGATTAATTGTACCTGTGCTCATGAGGGTTTTCTCTGGGTGTTCTAGTTTTGTTCCCCCTGTGTTTGTGTGAGTTTCCTCCTGTTATTCTGGTTTTGATCTCCGTGTTTTGTGTAGATTTCTTCCGGGCACTCTGGTTTGATTCCACTTGTGTTTGTGTGGGTTTTCGCCAGACACTTTGGCTTTCTCCCTGTATTTGTGTAGATTTCTTCCGGGCACTCTGGTTTTGTTCTCCCTGTGTTTTGTGTGGGTTTCCTCAGAGCACTGTGGTTATGTTCTCCTTTTGTGTGGTTTTCCTTCGGGCATTCTGGATTAATTGTCCTCGTGTTTGTGAGCTTTCTCTGGGAACTCTTGCTTTATTCCCACACTACAAGAACCTCGTTATTGGGAAATTAGTTATCCTAGTGGGGACTGTGACGATAATGTCTTTAAAGCACTGCAGAATATGATCATTCTATATAACCAAGAATAAATAAATGCATCTAGTTATAAGTTATTCATTCACATATACGTAAAAACAATGGACTGTTAAATGGGGTATTCTCATCTCAGGCTCGTAAATGTCCAGAATACCGGATTAGCTACTTCTGGAACGCCCACAGACTATAAATATATGGGCAGTCCACACATTACTCTTCACTGACGCTCTAAAATGCAGAGTAAAGCCCCTTTCACACATCAGTTTTTTGCCACCAGTCACAATCTGTTGAATTTTGAAAAAAAAAACGGATCCAGCGACTGATGCCGCTGGATCCGTTTTTTTTTTTTTCCCATTGACTTGTATTAGCGACAGATGGCCTCATGTTTTATCCGTCGTTAGACGGGTCTATCGAAAAATGTTTGTCCGTCGGACGGAGACTACTTCCACAGTAAAGTTTTTTTTTTTTTTTTTTTTTTTTTAATACGTCGAAAAAACGGACAGTGACGGATCCGTCGTCGTCCATCGTTTGGTATAATGGAAGCCTATGGGCGCAGGATCCGTCGTTATCCGTCAAGTGACGGATTCCGTTCTTTTTAACTGAGCATGCTCCAATTATTATTTCGCCCCCAACTAGTCGCATCAGTTTAGCCACAATCTGCGACGGATCCGTCGAGAAAACGGATGGTGACTGATGGTAAAAAAAACAAACCTGATGTGTGAAAGCAGCTCACACAACATTGGGGAGCCTGACTCCCACCAGTGAGGATGAACTTCTTTTATCACCATGTTTGTTAACCTTTTCAATCATTGTATTCACAGTGCTCCACCAGCCTTTGTGTATACAGATTAGTTGGCAATTAACAATGCATCCTGTCCTGGACTGGTGTTCATGTGATTGCTGGATGCAGCAATATAGCAGAAATTACTGGTACCTATGAGACCCAATCAGCCCTGCTACGCAGTCTGGAGGCTGAATTTCCCATTAAAATGGGATTAATATATACGCAAAATCTGCAAGAAAAAGAATGTATTAATGTGTTAACATGGCCTTCAAAGATTTTTTTTTTTTTTTTTTAAGACTTTTTGGGAGCACAGTTCGTAAGATAAATAGAAAAAAAAATAAAGCAGAAATGGGAAATAAAAATTGTAGATAAACAACTTTGATTCAAGCATGTAATGCTCGTTCCAACTCACCTGTGGTAAGTAACAAGTGTGGGCAATATGAAAATCACATTCAAAACCTGATGAAAAGTGGAGACATTGACTCAATCTTTGCATTGCATTGTGTGTGTGTGTGTGTGCGACACTAAGCATGGAGAATGGAAAGAGAAGTGAACTGTCTGTGGACTTGAATAATTGTTGAATATCAACAATATCAAAGTTACAAGTCCATCACCAAAGATCTTGATGTTCCTTTGTCCATTGTGCGCAACATAATCAAGAAGTTTACCACCCATGGCACTGTAGCTACTCTCCCTGGACATGGACACAAAGAAAAATTGATGAAATGTTGCAACACAGAATATTCTGGATGATGGATAAGCAGTTCCAATGAAATTCAAGCTGTCATGCAAGCTCAGGGTGCATCAGTGTCAGCGCAAATTATTTGTCAACATTTGACTGAATAAAACACTATAGTAGGAAACACAGGAGTACCCCACTGCTGACACAGCGATAATAAACAGCTAGACTGCAGTTCGTCAAAATTTACGTGAGTAAGCCAAAACTCTTCTGGGAAAGCATCTTGTAGACAGATGAGACCAAGATAAAGCTTTTTGGTAAATCACATTTTACTGTTTACCAAAAACAGAATGAAGCCTACAAAGAATAAAACACAGTACCTACAGTCAAATATGATGGTGGTTCAAAGATGTTTTGGGGTAGTTTTGCTGCCTCTGGCACTGGGTGCCTTAACTGTGCTTACCAAAGGATTTTAAGTGGCAATATAGAGCCCAGTGTCAGAAAGCTGTGATTGCGTCCAAGGTCCTGGATCTTCCAGCAGGACAATGACCCCAAATATACTTCAAGAAGCAACCAGAAATGGCTGGAAACAAAGTACTGGAGCGTTCTGAAGTAGCAGCAATGGGTCCAAATCTATATCCCATTGGACACCTGTGGAATGACCTTTTAAAGTTGCTGTTGGGAGAAGGCGCCTTCAAATATGAGAGATCGGGAGCAGTTTACAAAAGAGTGGTCCAAAATTCCAGTTGAGAGTTGTAAGAAGCTTGTTGGTGGTTATAGCAAGCGATTGATTGCAGTTATTTATTCCAAAGAGCGTGTAGCCAAATATTAAATTTAGGGGGCCAAGAATTGTCCTGCCCATTTTTGGGGGTTTGGGTGAAACGATGTCTAAATTGCCAATACACACAAAGGAAATAAATGTGTACAACAAAACATGTTATTGCAATAATTTTCTGTGAGAAATACTTAATTTTCTGGAAAGATTTAAAGGGTGCCAACACTTTTGCCCATGACTGTATGAGGCTCAAAGTTCATATCACTTTAATGTGAGCATTTTTATATAATATGTAGGCATATTTATTATTTTAAATACAAATACAGTCCATGTTAGTGCCCTTTTCACACAGTTCTCATGCTATCCTATGATTTCGACTTTAAAGGAACCTTGTCACCAACTAAACCGCGGCTACCACCAGTGGGCTGTTATATACAGCATTCTGAAATGTATTATAAGAGCCCAGGCCTCTGTGTAGAACGTAAAAAAACACTTTTATTAGACTCACCCAGAGGATAGTGAAGTCCAATGTGTTTCGCTGCTCGCCGGTCCGGTGAATCATCTCTACGGCATTTGCTGGCCTCCTCCTGAGGCCCGTGTGTATGACATGCCCTACGTCATCCACACAGGCCGGCATTGCGGTCCTGCACAGTCGCACTTTAATCTGCCCTGCTTGAGGCTGATCTGAGTTTTGTTGTGCGTATGCACGAGCGGTCTTTAACCTTTCCTCACGTCTGCGCATTACAGTAGTTTGATCTGCCCTCAGCAGGACAAATCAAAGTGCGCCTGCGCAAGACCGCAATGTCTGCCTGTATGGATGGCGTGGAACACCATACTGGGCTGCGTAGGGCATAGATTGCAGCAGAGAGGAAGCGCCTGACTGTAGAACAGCGACAGACATCGGACCTTACCACCCCTAAGGTGAGTATTACAAAAGTTATTTTTTTATGTTATACAGAGCGGCCTGTTCTCTTATATACAGTATTATAGTGGTGGTGGCCGCAGCTCATAAGGGACAAATCTGGTGACAGGTTCCCTTTTAACACTAAAGTGGAAATCCCTACTACTTGTCTCATCTGTCAATGACGCGGAAATATTTTGAAGGGACAAGCTTAAAATTCAACTGTGAATGCTATGACTGAACCATATGGAAAGATTTTTGAGATGAAGGGTTGTTTTTTTCTTTTTTTTTTTACTATGCAGATTGTTTAAAATACTGTATATTGAAGGGTACAGACATTAGGGGAACTGTTCTGTAAGAAACAGCTCAGGTTTTATCAAGGTATGGGCACCTTTTTTTTTTTTTTTTTTTTTATTTCTTTCAGGTTTTGTAAGTCCTTTTAGTATATCTCTATATTAAAAATCTTGTCCAAACACTTGATATTTTTAATTTTTTTTTTACCAGGCTTACAATTGTATACAATTAAGTGAGTAAAGGCCGCTTTATACTCTACGACATCACTAAAGCGATCTCGTTGGGGTCACAGATTTTGTGATGCACATCCGGCCGCTTTAGCGATGTCGTTGCGTGTGACGCCTATTAGCGATTTTGAATCGTTGCAAAAACGTTCAAAGTCGCTAATCGATGACATCCCCCTCCTAATGTCAATTATCGTTGCCTTTTGCAGTAACTATGTTGTTCGTAGTTCCTGCGGCAGCACACATCGCTATGTGTGACACCACAGGAACTAGGAACCTCACCTTACCTGCGTCCCGTCAGCAATGAGGAAGGAAGGAGGTGGGCGGGATGTTCGTCCCGCTCATCTCTGCCTTTCCGCTTTGATTGGGCGGCCACTTAGTGACGTCGCTGTGACGCCGAACATACCGCCCCCTTAGAAGGTAGGCGGTTTGCCGGTCACAGCGACGTCGCTAGTCAGGTAAGTATGTGTGACGAGTCCGCACGATGTTGTGCGCCCCTAGCAGCAATTTGCCCGTGTCGCACAGCAGATGGGGGCGGGTACGCACGCTAGCGATATCGGTAACTATATCGCAGCGTGTAAAGTGGCCTTAACACTTGCCTTACAAATCCTCTTTTTCTATGCATCTCCAATCCCTCGCAAGTCTTTGTTCTGGCCTCCCCAATCCTCCTCTTTTTCCATGCATCCCCAGTCCCTTGCCAGTCCTTTGTCCTGGCCACCCCAATCCTCCTTTTTCCATGAATCCCCAGTCCCTGGCAAGTCTTTATTCTGGCCTCCCCAATCCTCCTCTTTTTCCATGCATCTCCAGTCCCTCGCCAGTCTCTTTATTGTGGCTTTTCCAATCCTCTTTTTCCATGCATCTCCAGTCCCTCGTCAGTCTTTGTCCTGGCCTCCTCAATCCTCCTCTTTTTTTCCATGCATCTCCAGTCCCTAGCCAGTCTCTTCTCCCTTGCCTCCGCAATCCTTCGTTCCCAATGTATCCCCAGTCTCTCACCAGTCCTGGTCCTAGCCTTCAACTATGACACTATAACACTTGTGTGCTGTGTGCTACAGCTGATGATTAGTCTACAGCATCCCTGTGCCTGCATTGAGACCCCCCTCTGAGGATTCAGAAACCTTAGGGTGACTTGAGAAATGGCGGTGTGGAAGGCAATGGGGATCCGTATTAATTTCTATATTTTTAAGCTCATCAATGAATTCTGTAACTTCTTTATAAAGAATAATCCATGAAATAACATCCATCAGGAGTCTTTATAAAACTTCATTATTATTTTTTTTTTTTTTAAATATTCATTATAATGGCCAATAGAAAAACTGATATACTGCTATGGCAACGCATTTCAAACCGTGACATTTTATGTAAAATCCTCTTTAAAGAAAAGGTTCTTCATTTTAAGCGTTGGTTCTCAATCTTCTGACACATTGAGAAAAAAATAATAGTGAATGTTGTTAGTGGGGTCTCTTAAGTGGTACTGTACCAATAAAGAAAAAAAAAATCAAAGGGAAGGGTGAACCTCCAAATCTAGTATAGGTTGTTTTTTTTTTTTTTCTAAATAGTGCTATAGATCTTTATTCACGCATTTCGATTCTGAGCTCAGTGTGGTACCACAGATGGCATATTTGGGCTGAGCTGGTCATTTTATGCAATGAGTTGAAGAGAAGCTGATGATACGCTCATATCTTTGAACTCAAAATAGGCGGCAATAACTTTGTATCTGTATATCTTACTGTTTCCAATGCTGTCACTAGTGATGAGCGAACACTACCGTGCTCTGTATTCAAAATGAGCAGGTCACACTTTTTGGGCAGATCTTCCGGAAAAATGCTGGAGTTTCCCATAATTTTCATTGTACTCGGTACTTGAGTCGAGCCAGTCTGAGCATCTGAACTGTTCATTTCGAGTAACAAGCATAGTTGTTCTCGCTCATCACTACTGTTAATCTACGGTAATGTCTACTTTGAATAATGAGTGAGTGTGTTTACCACTACTCGAACGAGCATCGGGGTGAACGATCCAACACAAGGAGCCAGCTCCCTTAAGTGAATGATGTCAGCACCCCAATGAGAGCCACTTGCAGTCTCTGAATGGCTCTCGCTGGAAGTAAAACGTTTTTGGATGCTGTGGGGAAAAAAAAAAATCCAACAAATACTTTGCTTATGGCTGGCTGTATATGGGTGGAGAGCCGCATCATTGACTTCCATTATACCGTTACTTGTCAGAGCGACTGATCTGCTCGTCTCGAGTAAAGCGCACTTGAGCTGTTTTGTGCTCACTCATCATTAACTGTGAGACCTAATGGTTAGAGAGGAGACTTATCACTTGCCATAAGCAGTCATGGCCTAAAGTGTTGGCACCCTGGAAATTTTTCCATAAAATGAAAACTTTCTCCCAGAAAATGATTGCAGTTACACATTTTGTCATGTACAAGTTTATTTCTTTTGTGTCCATTGGGACAACACAAAGGAAGAAAAAAAAAAAAAAGACAAACTGGACATAATTTTATACACCGCCCCAAAAATGATTCGGACAAAATAGTTGGCACCTTTCCAAAATTGTAGATTAACAACTTTGATTCAAGCACGTGATGCTCGTTCAAACTGCCCTGTGGCAAGTAACAGGTGTGGGCAATATGAAAATCACACCTGAAACCAGATAAAAAGGAGAGATGTTTAGGCCGGTTTCACACATCCGGCTTTTTGCCGTTTTGCCGGATGCGGCGCTCTCCCATACAGTGACTACAGTACAGTGACAGCGCAACAAGCGCCGGTCACATGCTGTCATGTGACCGGCGCAAGTGACCCGGAAGTTACAGCGCTGTCACTGTACTGTATTGTCTGTACGGGAGAGCGCCGGATCCGGTAAACCGGCGAAAAGCCGGATGTGTGAAACCGGCCTTACTTAATCTTTCCATTGTGTGTCTGTGTATGTCACACTAAGCATGGTGAAGAGAACTGTCTGAGAACTTGAGAACCAAAATTGTGTAAAATATCAACAATCTCAAGGTTGTTAGATATTATATCTAACAATATCTATAACTAAGATGTTAGAAGCTTTAAAAGTGTAGTAGCAATTTTTTTTTTTTTTGTTTTCAAGGAAATTTACAAAATGTTTATTTCCAGGGATCTATTAGGATTTTAAGTGTCTTTGGGGGGACTATGGTTTGGAAACCCCCAAAGTGACAAATTTAAAAATAGCGCCCCTCAACATACTGAAAACTTTTGTCAGGTAAATCAAATCAAATCTTTATTTTTATATAGCGCTAACATATTCCGCAGCGCTTTACATACACTGTCCCCCATTGGGGCTCACAATCTAAAGTCCCTATCTGTATGTCTTTGGAGTGTGGGAGGAAACCGGAGAACCCGGAGGAAACCCACGCAAACACGGGGAGAACATACAAACTCCTTGCAGATGGTGTCCTTGATGGGATTTGAACCCAGGACCCTAGCGCTGCAAGACTGCAGTGCTAACCACTGTGCCACCGTGCCGTTTATTAACCCTTTAGCTTTTCAGGAATTAATCCTAAGGGTGCGGTTCCACTTGTGCATAGCTTCCGATGTGAGAGCATCAGAAGCGATATGCTAATGACCCTCTGCTGCAAGCGTCAGCTGTGGGTCATGCGACTGTGATCTGATCTTGCGATCGGATTAGAGCTGCGGAGAAGGGGGGGAGCACTTTCTCAATCTCCTCTGTTGCCTGTCTCTGCATATATCGCACTGCAGTTGGATTACATGCGAGTACAGTGCGTTGTTTCACGCACACCCATAGACTTGTATGGGGGTGCGTGAGCCGAGCCGAGATTCGTTGCCAAACACAACATGCTGCGATTCATTCCGCACGCTGCTATGGCATGAGAAATCAATCGTAGATGAACACTGCCCCATAGCTTTGCACTAGAGTGAGAGCAATCCAATGTTTTATCGGTTTGCACTCGTCTGTGTAAAATGCAAGTAGAACCAAGGCCTAACTGGCATGACAGGAAAGATGTATGTAATTCTTACCACTTAAATGTTGCTAACTTCTGAACAGGTCACTATAAATGGCAGCCTCTAAGGCCATTATTTGGCTGTGAATTGCCATGACAGCCATTAGGACCACACAATCATGATATCGGGGTGCCAATGGGGTTAAAGAGGAAGCCTCCTCATTGCAACTAATGTAAAATGCACCATATACTAAATCCAGTGTCCTGTTTTATCCTATTTGTAGCATCCTATAAAATAAATTGGACCTTTTTGTTTCTTGTGGGTAGAATATAGACTGCCATGCGGAGTACAAGCTGCATAAACTAAATATGTTTTTGTCCACTTACAGGTTATCAAGCAACAATTAGCGCACCTCACATGGTATGTGTTGTTTTTTTAGGATTTATATTCAATTTTTTTCATAACCTATTTTATTCATCTTAAGAATGACAACTTGTATCTGTCATATGCCCCTTGTGTCTGGCCAGTTGTTGTTGTATGCCATGCTGGGAGAGAACTGTAGACAAAGTTGTGCATCCATAGCCAGACATACACCCGCTACGGTCAATGTTGTTCTGTTTGTTGCAGGCAACTGCAGCACATTTAGTGCAATAGGGTGTATGTGAGCGTTGAATTTATGAGTTTTGAACTGCATTAAAGCACTGCTCCAGCATTTTGTTTTTTTTCAGCGCTGGAGTGACGCTTTAAATATAAGTCCACTGCTCACTGTATTATACTCACTTGCTGTCGTCTTCATCTTTTTGGGCACACCTCTGGTGTTGTGGCTCTATCTTGTGCCCGTATCTTCTGACTGGTCAGATGTTTCGCCACCAGTGCTCAATGAATCTCTGAGAGTGAGAATGAGTCCAGAAGCGTTGTATTGCGTTGTGACCTCTCGTGCGTTCTATAAAATACTGGAGCTTCAGGCAGGTCACAAATCGCTGGAGACTGATGGGAGCAGCGGTGATAGAATATGAAGACGACGAAAGGTGAGTATAAGAACTGTGGCAGGGAACTTACAATTAACGCACCACTTCAATGGGGAAATAAACAAAAAAATAATTTAAAAAAAAACACACTGGAGTGCTGCTTTAATACTATATAGTCTATACCAGTCATGGCGAACCTTTTACAGGCCGAGTGCCCAAACTGTAGCCCTAAACCTATTTTTTTTTTCCGAAGTGCCAACCAATCCTATTATGTAAATAGTTGATTTTAACCTTACCTTTGCAGTCTTCTCTTCTCTCCAGCAGGGGGCATCACGCTCATGCATGCCTACCGCACATTGAAGCTGAGCCCCTGCCCTTTTCAGACACAGCAGTTGGATTGATCTTTCTGGAAAAAATTGCAGCATATTAGACAGAGATTTTAGCGTGGAATGCAATCAGATGTCACCCTGTAATCCACATCTACATTTCAAAGTCTGAACATCTTGAAATCCCATAAAGACGTGCGAGTTGCTCCCCTCCCCCTTCATTGTGTAGTTCTGCCCCCTAACTGGCCACTTCCTGGTAAACATGTCCCCCATCCTGATATATATTTCCTACATTCTGGTATATTTGTCCACATCATGGCCCCATCCTGGTATATGTACCCCATCCTGGTAAATGTACCCAATCATTGTAAATGTATCCCATCCTGGCATGTTCCCCCATGCTGTTAAATGACTCCATCCTGGTAAATGTACCTCATCCAGGCATGTTCCCTTATCCTGGTAAATGTCCCCTTTCCTGGTAAATGTACCCCATCCTGGCATTTTTCCTCATCCTGGCATGTTCATGTACCCCCATCCTGACATGTTTCCCCCCCATTCTGGTAAATGTATCCCCCCCCCCCATTCTGGTAAATGTATCCCCCCCCCCCCATTCTGGTAAATGTATCCCCCCCCCCATTCTGGTAAATGTATCCCCCCCCCATTCTGGTAAATGTATCCCCCCCCATTCTGGTAAATGTATACCCCCCCATTCTGGTAAATGTATACCCCCCCATTCTGGTAAATGTATACCCCCCCCATTCTGGTAAATGTATACCCCCCCATTCTGGTAAATGTATACCCCCCCATCCTGGTAAATGCATCACCCCATCCTGGTAAATGCATCACCCCATCCTGGTAAATGCATCACCCCATCCTGGTAAATGTATCGCCCCATCCTGGTAAATGTATCGCCCCATCCTGGTAAATGTATCGCCCCATCCTGGTAAATGTATCGCCCCATCCTGGTAAATGTATCGCCCCATCCTGGTAAATGTATCGCCCCATCCTGGTAAATGTATCGCCCCATCCTGGTAAATGTATCGCCCCATCCTGGTAAATGTATCGCCCCATCCTGGTAAATGTATCGCCCCATCCTGGTAAATGTATCGCCCCATCCTGGTAAATGTATCGCCCCATCCTGGTAAATGTATCGCCCCATCCTGGTAAATGTATCGCCCCATCCTGGTAAATGTATCGCCCCATCCTGGTAAATGTATCGCCCCATCCTGGTAAATGTATCGCCCCATCCTGGTAAATGTATCGCCCCATCCTGGTAAATGTATCGCCCCATCCTGGTAAATGTATCGCCCCATCCTGGTAAATGTATCGCCCCATCCTGGTAAATGTATCGCCCCATCCTGGTAAATGTATCGCCCCATCCTGGTAAATGTATCGCCCCATCCTGGTAAATGTATCGCCCCATCCTGGTAAATGTATCGCCCCATCCTGGTAAATGTATCGCCCCATCCTGGTAAATGTATCGCCCCATCCTGGTAAATGTATCGCCCCATCCTGGTAAATGTATCGCCCCATCCTGGTAAATGTATCGCCCCATCCTGGTAAATGTATCGCCCCATCCTGGTAAATGTATCGCCCCATCCTGGTAAATGTATCGCCCCATCCTGGCATGTTTCCCTTCCTGCTAAATGTACCCCATCCTGGCATGTTTTCCCCCATCCTTGCAGTCATGTTTTCCCCCATCCTTGCAGTCATGTTTACCCCCATCCTTGCAGTCATGTTTACCCCCATCCTTGCAGTCATGTTTACCCCCATCCTTGCAGTCATGTTTACCCCCATCCTTGCAGTCATGTTTACCCCCATCCTTGCAGTCATGTTTACCCCCATCCTTGCAGTCATGTTTACCCCCATCCTTGCAGTCATGTTTACCCCCATCCTTGCAGTCATGTTTACCCCCATCCTTGCAGTCATGTTTACCCCCATCTTTGCAGTCATGTTTACCCCCATCTTTGCAGTCATGTTTACCCCCATCTTTGCATGTTTCTCTCCCTCTTTGCATGTTTCTCTCCCTCTTTGCATGTTTCTCTCCCTCTTTGCACGTTTCCCCCATCTTTGCACGTTTCCCCCATCTTTGCACGTTTCCCCCATCTTTGCACGTTTCCCCCATCTTTGCACGTTTCCCCCATCTTTGCACGTTTCCCCCATCTTTGCACGTTTCCCCCATCTTTGCACGTTTCCCCCATCTTTGCACGTTTCCCCCATCTTTGCACGTTTCCCCCATCTTTGCACGTTTCCCCCATCTTTGCACGTTTCCCCCATCTTTGCACGTTTCCCCCATCTTTGCACGTTTCCCCCATCTTTGCACGTTTCCCCCATCCTTGCACGTTTCCCCCATCCTTGCACGTTTCCCCCATCTTTGCACGTTTCCCCCATCCTTGCACGTTTCCCCCATCCTTGCAGCCATGTTTGCCCCGTGCTCTCCATGTTTGCCCCGTGCTCTCCATGTTTGCCCCGTGCTCTCCATGTTTGCCCCGTGCTCTCCATGTTTGCCCCGTGCTCTCCATGTTTGCCCCGTGCTCTCCATGTTTGCCCCGTGCTCTCCATGTTTGCCCCGTGCTCTCCATGTTTGCCCCGTGCTCTCCATGTTTGCCCCGTGCTCTCCATGTTTGCCCCGTGCTCTCCATGTTTGCCCCGTGCTCTCCATGTTTGCCCCGTGCTCTCCATGTTTGCCCCGTGCTCTCCATGTCCCCCCACACCTTGGCACAGCCGCACAGAGCTTAAAAATTAAAAAAAAAACTCACCTTCTAGCCCCCACTCCTCCACTGCTGCGTCCTCAGTCACTTCAGTTCCCGCGCGGCCACAAGACGCCGGCGCCGCCTACTGACGCTCCTCAGTCTGCTAGGCAACAGGCCTACAGCCCAGGAGAGGAGGCGTGTGAGAGCGAGGAGAAATGTCTTCTATGCTTAAACACCACTTTGAACTGCTGGCGCGAACACACCGGCAGTGCAAAGTGGTGCAGTGTGGCGACAGCGCGCGTGCCAGCAAAAAGGGCTCTGCGTGCCCAGTCTGGCACGCGTGCCATAGGTTCGCCATCACTGGCCTATACTGATAACATCTCAATTCTAAGTGTAGAAGCTGACCAATTCAAATGTGCCCGTCTGCCACAACAAGTGTCCTTCATAGATAGGAACCTATACATTTAAAATTACCTGTTATGGGTCAACACCTACAAATTTAAAGGCCAGATAAACTCCAGCCCTAATTAAAAAAACATTAGGCTACATACAGTATGTTGTCATTTTTATGTCCATGTTAAACTGGCCATTTTTCTCTCACGAGTCATTCATTTTGTATTAATGTCGCATTAGGTTTTTTTTTTCCCCATCCACTCTTTTCCCTAAATTAAGAAGACCTGAACTTTTTTTTTTCCAACCATTAACAATGGATGTGTTAAAAATGGATGAAACCTGGATAGAACACTAAAGTGCACAGTATGGCTTTCATTTTAATGAATCTCCATAGAATATAGTAGCGGAGTTTGATCATCAAAACTAACAAGAATAGGACATAGTCCACATGGATCCGTTTCTAGAACTCGTGTGTTTGGCTCATTGAAACTCTAGAGGGCATAGTGCTATCTGCTTACAGGGAACCTATCAGGTCCAATGGGCACCCAGAACCACTAGCAGTTCTAGGTTGAATATTGCTAATACCTACCTAACCGTCTCTGTATACACTAGCATAGATAAAGAAATCTTTAGATAAAGAATCTTAAGAAATACTTTATTATATGCTAATAAGGTCAGGGACTAGTCTCAAGGGCGTTACTTCCCTTGGTTAGTTGGCCCACATAGAATACACCCACAGGGGCTAATGAATGCACAGCGACGCTGCATATACCTCACTCTTAATGACGGCCAACGGAGGATGGATGCGCACTGCACATAATCTGGAGTCCTGTGGGCTTCCGCTCATGCGCACTAAACTGATGCCGGGTGTAAGCTTCCCGGCTTCAGTGAGGTATAGTACACATAACCGGAAGTGCTGGGACTCCCGGTCATGCGCAGTGTGCATCCATTCTCCGTTGGCTGCTATCAAGAGTGATCTTTATGCGGCGTTTCTACCTATTCATTAGCATGTTAGTACACCCACAGGGGTGTGCTAACATACTATGTGGGCCGACTAGCCAAGGAAAGTAACGCCCCTGTGACTAGGTTCTGGCCTCATTAGCATATATAAAGGATCATTAGGATATTTCAGGTGCTGAACTACCCCTTTTAATGGAGTCTTTGAAAAGTACAACTCATTTCACAAAACACAAACCCTTTTCTTGTCTGTGGATAGAAAATTAAAAAAGTTATGGGCCTTGGAAAAAGGGCAGGGAAAAACAAAAATGCAAAAAATGGAATTTTCCAAGTCTGGTAAGAGTTAATAAATATGCTGTATTACTTTACAATAACCAATACTGCCATGCTTTAGATCCAGCTAATGTGAATAAAAGGATTTGCAGGACAGGCTTTTCATTTGGCATTACGTGTAATGGCCTGTACGTGAAGAGAAATGTCACGAATGCTGAAAATGCATGAAGCGCTGTTTATATCTGACATTTGACAATATTTATTTTATTTAGCATGCATATGCATTAGAACTCCTCCACGATCAGTTACATGAAGGTGCCAAAGCGCTGGATGTAGGCTCTGGAAGCGGAATTCTTACCGCATGTTTTTCAAGAATGGTAAGTCTTTTCTCTTTATTACTATTCTAAATCCACCATGAGATGACCATTATATGGAAATGAAATAGACCGCACTTTCTGGGGGCTTCACTGTGCTGATGGATAGTGCAGAATTGATTGTGTGATTCACCGAACATTAGTTCACGTTACTCTTCATAGCCACTATTTCACTTAAGAGGTGGCTCTAACCTAAAAATGGGATTTAGAACTCCATAGGGTTTCTGCAACATTAAGATTTTAGTTGTGTATTTATGCCCCAAAGTCATCAAAATTGGTGGTATTCATATCAATCTTGATGAGTCAGAATTGCCTGATTCAGTAAGAAGCGCATGCTTTGTAATGAATCAGGTCTGTCTTAAAAGTGGCACGTTCCCCTGTGAGCTGCCCCACAAATCTTAGTCCAGTCAGGAACTGAATTAAGTATCAGGATTAGTGACGGGAAGTAAGACACCGCTCACCATGAATTAGACGAGCGGGCATCGCCATCCCACCTCTGTGCTGATCCAGCTCCCCCCATTTTTTCAGAATTGAACAAAATTTGCATCGAAGGTTGAAAAATCTTTGCACAATCTCCCATTTCACAAACAGTTAGCAACTTTTCAAAATGTTTTATGATAATTTTCTGGTGTAAAAACTGTGATGAATCCAAACCTAAATGTGTTTTTTTTGGGATCTGTGAAAAGATTCCCATGTATTCTTAAAGGGGTTATTCCCTGAACAACATATCACCTATCATGTGTGATCTTTGGGAGTCCGACTACCGGCATTTCTAATAATCTTAAAGGTGTTCTTTGGTCTAAAACGACAAGTCTGTAGTCCCTCTATGTGACTGTAGACTTGTGAATCCTCACATCACACATACTTTGAGCATTCACCGGTGTCCATGCCGGGAACAGTAGTCATGTGACTGGAAGTATGCGCTATGTATACTCTCTCTGCCAAAATCTGACTAGGTGGTTTCCGGATCACTTATTTATTTGTTATGCATTCCTTATAGAGCACCATCATACTCTGCAGCACTCTACAGACATCATCATCACTGTTCCCAAACTGGAAACAGTCTAGTCAAAATCTGGCCTTACTCGCAGCCACGTGACCACTGTTCCCGGCTCTGACACTGGAGAGTCCTCCTAATGCATAGTGCGTGGGATGTGAGGATCCTCTAGTCTGCAGTTACATAGACTGACACATAGTGACTGCAGACTTGTCATGTTAGACAAGTAAATGTAGCAGGTTTTCACTTTTATGGGTCTATGGTGGCAGTAGTGTGGCTTGCATGACCAGTATTCCCATAGACAGTGAATGGAGCAGTGGTCACTTTTCTACAATATGTCTATTGCCAGGAGGCGTTAAAAACCCTTTATTCCATGATCAGATCACAACTGATGCATAGAATGGGGAATAAATATAGGTGCGATAACCCCTGTAAAGGGGGTTGTGCAGGGTTACAAAAAGGGTTTATTTCCCCTCCCCCTCCACCCCAGTTGACCTGAAACACCATACACACATCATGGCTCTTTTTTTATATAAAGAAAAAGCAGGCGTTTTATCCTGGACATGCCATTTAAGAGAACGTTTCAGCCTAGCATTATGCAGACACTCTGGGTAATTGCCTGCCATGTCTCGTCTAAGCATGTATGGTTGAATGCTATTAGTCCCATTGCTATGTTTTAGCTTTCGTGACTCCAGATCACCCCTGGCAAGTTGCAAGTGTGTGCTGGTTTCAGAGAGCGTGAATTTCTAATAGTAATGCTCCTTACTGAAGACCGCACATTACAGTAGCCTCAGTGATGGACTCTCCGCACTCTGAACGTGGGGATGATTCCAAGCATTGCTTTACATAAATAGCCTCTTTCTGCTGAGTGCAGGGCCTGCTGTCAGCTGATGTCTCCCTCCATGTAATCCTTACGGAGGACATTGCTACCTCCTTGCCAACATCTAGTGCCAGGCGTTTCACAAACAAACCGTATCCTATGGTTGTCGTAGTGAAAACCCTTAGCCGTTCCCATGGGGCTGCTTCTCCGAGCTCTCCTGATACTTCTCTGTTGTGCCTCATGCATTCGGTTATAGCACTTCTTCTCTGTATTGTCATACCTAACTGTGGGTTTTAATGATGGCACTTCCAAATCTGGTAAACCTGCAGGCATTTCACATACTTATCATCACTACCTAGAAAAATAACAAAGCATGACATTTAGGTTACTGCAAATTGACCTAAAGGGTATTTTAGAGAACAAGCAGGAAAGAGTAAATTAACCCTGTCTCTGGGTATATGTACATATATTTATCTTCTATAGGACCATCATATTCTCCAGCACATTAGACATCATCATCACTGTCCCCATTGGGGCTCTCTTTGGTGTGTGGGAGGTAACCCACACAAACATAGGGAGAAGATATATGCCCCTTGCAGAATGTTGTCTTTGATGGGATTTGAACTAGCAACGCCAGCACTGGTCCACTGTGATGCCCAATGTGGTGATACATCATGTATCTTGCTGGTGTATGTAAAGCGATATGGAATTAATGGTGCTACATAAATGAATAAATTATTATTATTACTACATTAACCCCTTCTGCCCCAAGCCTATTTTGACCCTAAAGACCAGGCCATTTTTTGCAATTCTGACCAGTGTCACTTTATGAGGTTATAACTCTGGAACGCTTCAGCGGATCCCGGTGAGTCTGAGATTGTTTTTTCGTGACATATTGGGCTTCATGTTAGTGGTAAATTTAGGCCGATATTTTTTGTGTTTCTTTGTGAAAAAAATGGAAATTTCGCGAAAATTTTGTAATTTTCAAACTTTTAATTTTTATGCTCTAAAACCAACGAGACATATGACACAAAATAATTAATAAATTACATTTCCCACATGTCTACTTT
Source organism: Anomaloglossus baeobatrachus (assembly GCF_048569485.1). Lineage (NCBI taxonomy): Eukaryota > Metazoa > Chordata > Amphibia > Anura > Aromobatidae > Anomaloglossus > Anomaloglossus baeobatrachus. The sequence goes on along the minus strand of NC_134355.1, from coordinate 259,171,724 downwards.
ACATCAGAACAATTTGGGGGAAAAAAACAAATTTAAGTAAGTTATAGGGGTTCAAAGTTTGAGCAATTTCTAATTTTTACAACAAAATTTACAAAGCCACATTTTTTAGGGACCACATCACATTTGAAGTGATTTTGAGAGGTCTACATGACACAGAACACCCAAAAGTGACACCATTCCAAAAACTGCACCCCTCAGGCTACTCAAAACCACATTCAAGAAGGTTATTAACCCTTCAGGTGCTTCACAGTGACTAAAGCAATGTGGAAGGAAAAAATGAACATTTTACTTTTTCCAACAAAAATGTTAATTTAGCCTCAAATATTGCATATTCACAAGGGTAGCAGGATTAAATGAACCCCCAAAATTTGTTGGGCAATTTCTTCTGAGCACGCAGATACCTCATATGTGGCGAAAAAACACTGTTTGGGCGCACGACGGGACTCGGAAGGGAAGGAGCGCCATTTGACTTTTTGAACAGAAAAATAGCTGGAATCGTTAGCCGCACCATGTTGCGTTTGGAGAGCCCCTGAGGTGCCGAAACAGTGGAGCTCCCCCACATGTGACCCCATTTTGGAAACTAGACACCTCATGGAATTTATCTAGATGTTTATTGAGCACTTTGAACCTCTGGGGGCTTTACAAAAGTTAATAGAGTTGAGCCGTGCAAATAAAAAAATTTTTTTTTAACACAAAATTGTTACTTCAACCAGGTAGCTTTTTTTTTCACAAGGGTATCAGGAAAAATTGCACCATAAAATGTATTGTGCAATTTCTCCTGAGTACACAGACACCTCATATGTGGTGGAAATCAAATGTTTGGGTGCACAGCAGGGCTCAGAATGCAAGGAGCGTCATTTGACGTTTCAAACGCAAAATTGTCTAGGATAATTAGCGTATTCCATGTTGTGTTTGGAGACTCCCTGAGGTGCCGAAACAGTGGAGCTCCCCCACATGTTCGCTTACTGGTCAGGTGGTTGACCGCCACCATGCCGTGCACGCCCAGTGTGGTTTGCAAATTCCTTCTGTTGCCATCTAAATTTATGTTTGAGCCTGTTCACATACAGCCACCGCCTCCTGTTCCATAGGCATATTTACTTAAGCACCACCTGCCTGGGGCTGTTCCGCCCTTCATTCATGTTTGCTGGTCTGGCACTGTGGGGGTCAGTTCTGACATTGTGCTGGTGTGTGTGGTTCTGCCGCACACACTGGCACCTGGACTGCCCTTCTACTCGCAGTTGTCAGCCCTTGCAGCATGGGAGCGGTTCTGACACTTCTCAGGTAGGTGATGTTCTCATATGGTCCTGCGCATTACACGAGACCTTATGGTACGTATGTATATTATAAATGTAGTGTAGGGACCCCCCTTATAATGATTTGCCGTGACGGGGCAGGGGGGGTCAAATTATTGATCAATTATTTGCCAAAAATCTCATTGAATTGTTATAGCAGGAATGAATTTGTGAATATTACACTTTTTTTACTTTTTCATTGTTGCATGCCACTCACAAGCAGTGCTGGCTCCCCTCCACCATTTCTCCCCCACATGTGACCCCATTTTGGAAACTAGACCCCCATGGCATAGAAAAAAAAATAGGGCGCACGCACAAATGTTCTGCAAAAAAAGGGGGGGGACTAGGTGGGATGGAAAAAAGAAGTCCTGTCCAAAGTAGAGTACGACTGCAGGACGATTGCTGATCAGGTACCTAATTGTTCAAGTTTTGTTTTTGTTTTTTTTTTTTATTTGGGGTGCACAAAAAAAAAGCAAAAACTATAGCAACAATTACGTACCTGATCAACCAATCACGTAGCTGATCAGCACTTGGCGGCAGGCAGGTGGGGGAGGAGGGGGGGAGAGGGAGTGGGAGATATGATTGGGGATAGTTAGAAAAGAGCCACGAACAATACTTACAGGATGGATCAGAACAGCGGCAGATTGGGGGGCGGCAGATTATGGGGCGGCGGCAGATGGGAGGGCAGCGGCATATAAAGGGAGCATCTGTGAATGTGAGACGGCGGCGGCTTGGATAGGGTGGGGGCGGATGGGAGAGGGCGCAGTGGATGCAGGAGCGGCAGAGGATAGGGGGGATGGGAGAAAAGGGGATTGGGAGGTGAGACACGGGGGTGACAGGGGAGGGGAGCACACATCACGGGGGTGACGGGGGAGGGAACACACATCACGGGGGTGACGGGGGAGGGAGCACACATCACGGGGGTGACGGGGGAGGGAGCACACATCACGGGGGTGACGGGGGAGGGAGCACACATCACGGGGGTGACGGGGGAGGGAGCACACATCACGGGGGTGACGGGGGAGGGAGCACACATCACGGGGGTGACGGGGGAGGGAGCACACATCACGGGGGTGACGGGGGAGGGAGCACACATCACGGGGGTGACGGGGGAGGGAGCACACATCACGGGGGTGACGGGGGAGGGAGCACACATCACGGGGGTGACGGGGGAGGGAGCACACATCACGGGGGTGACGGGGGAGGGAGCACACATCACGGGGGTGACGGGGGAGGGGGCACACATCACGGGGGTGACGGGGGAGGGAGCACACATCACGGGGGTGACGGGGGAGGGAGCACACATCACGGGGGTGACGGGGGAGGGAGCACACATCACGGGGGTGACGGGGGAGGGAGCACACATCACGGGGGTGACGGGGGAGGGAGCACACATCACGGGGGTGACGGGGGAGGGAGCACACATCACGGGGGTGACGGGGGAGGGAGCACACATCACGGGGGTGACGGGGGAGGGAGCACACATCACGGGGGTGACGGGGGAGGGAGCACACATCACGGGGGTGACGGGGGAGGGAGCACACATCACGGGGGTGACGGGGGAGGGAGCACACATCACGGGGGTGACGGGGGAGGGAGCACACATCACGGGGGTGACGGGGGAGGGAGCACACATCACGGGGGTGACGGGGGAGGGAGCACACATCACGGGGGTGACGGGGGAGGGAGCACACATCACGGGGGTGACGGAGGTGGGGAGCACACATCACGGGGGTGACGGGGGTGGGGGCGAGCAGCACATAACGGAGGGGAGGGGGCGAGCACCGATCGCGAGGGGGAGGGGCCGGGCAGCAGATCGGAGGGAGCGGTGGCACTATGGCAGATGGAGGAGGAGAGGGAGCGCGCAGCACATAACGGAGGTGAGGGGGCGGGCACCGATCACGAGGGGGAGGGGCCGGGCAGCAGATCGGGAGAAGCGGTGGCACTGTGGCAGATGGAGGGTGGCGGCGGATCGGGAGGCTTTTCGCCGGTTTCATACAGTGGCATGGCAGCGCGGCAACTTCCGGGTCCCATGCTCCGGTTCCATAACAGCATGGGACCGGAGCTTGTCGCCCTGCCATTGCACTGTGTACACTCACTGTGCTGGCGTGCTGCAGGGAAGTGAAGCTGATGGGGGCGGTCACCGGCAACAGGTCCACTGTGATTGGAGAGATCGGTCACAAGGTCAATCTCTCCAATCAGAGCTACTGGAGCTGGGGGAGGGTGATCCAGTGAGGACACCCAGCTCCAGCCAATGGCCAGTGCTACAGCTGCACTGGTTAGGGCTGGATTTCAATGTTTCAGTCACTTTAAATGGCTGGAACATTACAGTGGCTGTGATTGGTTGAGCGGCGTTCGTCAGACAATCACAGCCTCCGTAGGTCCGGGGAGGAGGTACCACCCCTCCTGAGGTCAGGAACAGGTCCCCTCCTCCCCGAATCTGCGGTTTGTGTTAACCGATTGCAGTCACCGGAGGCTCCGGTGCCGTGATTCCGCCATGACTGAAAGATCTGTCCTTGGTCGTTAAGGCCCAGGGCACCATGACGGATCTTTCCGTCCATGGTCGTGAAGGGGTTAAAGTGAATCTGTCACCAGGTTTTTGTCATGTAATCTGAGAGCAGCATAATGTAGGGGCTGAGATCCTGATTCCAGCGATGTGTCACTTAGGGCCGTTTCACACATCCGGCTTTTTGCCGGATTGGCAGATCTGGCGCACTCCAGTACAGTGTGATACAGTACAATGGCAGCGCGGCAGCTTTCGGGTCACATGCTCCGGTCACATGACAGCATGTGACCGGAGCTTGTCGCGCTGCCATTGTACTGTATCACACTGTACTGTAGTGTGACGGATCCGGCAATCCAGCGATAAGCCGGATGTGTGAAACTAGCCTTGATTGCTCAGTTCCTTATTTATTTCTAATGGGAAAAACGACTAGTAAAATGTTTATTCTGCATTCAGTAAAACAGAATGACCAAAAGCAAATTAATATATCAAAAAGAATGACCCACCCATCCAACAGATGTGAACAGGTGCTGGCTAAAAACACAATGTAACTACAAAATACATACAGCTGCACTCTAAAATGCTAACCATAAATAAGGGAACTCTGGTATTGCATTACTGCTGTAGGAATATTTGAAAAAAGAGGCACTTAGCTTACGTATTGGACAGTGCATGTGAGCTTGGTAACCAGTGACAAGGTGATTTCAATATACCGAGTCCCTAACTTAAAGGAGTTGTCCGACATAAACTCAAAAATGTTTGTTAAGCTAATCTGTGCTGTATTGTCATATAAATCACCTCTACATTATTTTTTGTTTTCTAACTTTTGTTCCTCTTGAATTCACCCTTTATTTTCTGCAGCTCTTTGTTTACATTCAGCTCTAGCAAACTGACCACTTCCTGTGCCACACCTCCCAGTCAGAGCGGGCACCGCCCGGCCCCAGTGTCCAGCCTCGCCCTCTGCCCGCCCTCTGCACACACATTCCCTGTCAGTATTCTTCCCCAGCACCTGACCTGGTATCACTACAGCATTGCAAATAACAGCCCCACATCGGGCTCTGCACCCCACACACGCACATCGGGCTCTGCACCCCACACACACGCACATCGGGCTCTGCACCCCACACACACGCACATCGGGCTCTGCACCCCACACACACGCACATCGGGCTCTGCACCCGACACACACGCACATCGGGCTCTGCACCCGACACACACGCACATCGGGCTCTGCACCCGACACACACGCACATCGGGCTCTGCACCCGACACACACGCACATCGGGCTCTGCACCCGACACACACGCACATCGGGCTCTGCACCCGACACACACGCACATCGGGCTCTGCACCCCACACACACGCACATCGGGCTCTGCACCCCACACACACGCACATCGGGCTCTGCACCCCACACACACGCACATCGGGCTCTGCACCCCACACACACGCACATCGAGCTCTGCACCCCACACACACGCACATCGAGCTCTGCACCCCACACACACGCACATCGGGCTCTGCACCCCACACACACGCACATCGGGCTCTGCACCCCACACACACGCACATCGGGCTCTGCACCCCACACACACGCACATCGGGCTCTGCACCCCACACACACGCACATCGGGCTCTGCACCCCACACACACGCACATCGGGCTCTGTACCCCACACACACGCACATCGGGCTCTGTACCGATCCCCCCACCCCCATAGGGAACACATGTAGGGAGTACATACTCACCCGTCCTCGGTCCCCGCCGCTCCTGCGCGTTCGCACGCTGTCTGTGCTCTGGACATATCAGCACAGTAGTGACGTTACCACTGTGCTGAAGAGAGCACAGACAGCGGGACAATGATGAGAAGCAGCGCTGCGCTCCCTCTCATCAGCGCTTTCAAATGTACCGGCATCTGTGATCTGTGATGCCGGTACATTTGAATGTGCGATCCTGAGCAGGGGCCCGCTGCTGGCGCTGACACCACGGCAGTTGCCGCCAGGCCCCTCCCCCAGGTCACGGACCCCACAGCAGTGCAGGGGCAGGTTACTGGAGGTGCGGGGGAATGTGTGGGAGGGTGCAGAGAAGGGGGCGGGGCTCATCGCACTGTAGCCGCCCAGCAGAGAGGCGACATGCTGTTCCAGATTTGCATGTCAACATGGTCCTGCCCATGTTGACATGAAATGACCGAAAGCAGCAAAATCGCGGCAGGAGCGGTCACATGACCACTCTGAGCCGGGGGAGAGGGGCTGACAACAGGGCAGGTAAGTGGTCACTAACTACTTACCTGCCCCAATGTAGCCCAATAGGGTAATAAAAAAAAAAAAAGTCATAAGAAGCCGGATAACACCTTTAAATGCCTCCACCTGTTGGATGTGCAGGTCAGTCTTTTTGATATATTTGTAATGCCTTTCTGTCTGACTGAGCACTCCACCCTTTAACCAGGCTGTGTCCGTCCTCCTTTATAGTTGGAGCCTAGCTGCCCAGACATGTAGGTTTTTAACCCAGATAGAGGCATTTCAGTTGGGGTCCTGGTATATTAAGATACACCTTGTTACCGGGCTCACATGCATTGGCCAATACATAAGCTAAATATCTTTTTTCCAATACATTGTAACTTTGGATTACGAGCATAATTTGTTCCGGGAGTCTGCTCTTAAACCAAGTTACTCTTATATTAAAGCGAATTTTCCCATAGGAAATAACTGAAACGCAGACAATTCGTTCCACAACCCAAAAATATTTACTGTATTTATACAAACTTATTACAGTAATACAAAATAATCTACTGTATTCATATAAAATCATTACAGTACACTAATACAAAATACTGTACAGTATAGTAAACATACAATACTAGTTAAACTGCACTTTACCTTGCAATAAAATTGTTGGTGTGCGAGAGGTACAGTATAAACAATGTGCTGTACTGGTTATCAATAAGAAAGTACAATACTGTACCCACAAATGCAAACTGATAGACATGCTATATAGTATATACTGTACTGTACAATGGTATACAGTATATATGTATACAAATTTACCTCCAGAGCGGGTCAGAGCGCGGTGAAAGGACGGAACAGGAAGTGTGCACGGTGAGAATTTGCTCTTATTGCAAAGCATTGCTCTTAATCCAATTACAAATTTTTAAAAAGCTTTGCTTGTCTTCCAAAACTCTCTCAAACCAAGTTACTCTTAATCCAAGGTTCCACTGTATTCCTATAGGAGTAATGCAATACCAGAGTTCCCTTATTCATTGTTAGCATTTTAGTGTGCAGCTGTATGTATTTTGTAGTCAAAAGCAAATTAATGACCCCCACATTCATTGGTGCTGTTTATCTGATGAAGTTGTGCAAGTATAAGCACACACACGCACATCGGGCTCTGCACCCCACACACACGCACATCGGGCTCTGCACCCCACACACACGCACATCGAGCTCTGCACCCCACACACACGCACATCGAGCTCTGCACCCCACACACACGCACATCGGGCTCTGCACCCCACACACACGCACATCGGGCTCTGCACCCCACACACACGCACATCGGGCTCTGCACCCCACACACACGCACATCGGGCTCTGCACCCCACACACACGCACATCGGGCTCTGCACCCCACACACACGCACATCGGGCTCTGCACCCCACACACACGCACATCGGGCTCTGTACCGATCCCCCCACCCCCATAGGGAACACATGTAGGGAGTACATACTCACCCGTCCTCGGTCCCCGCCGCTCCTGCGCGTTCGCACGCTGTCTGTGCTCTGGACATATCAGCACAGTAGTGACGTTACCACTGTGCTGAAGAGAGCACAGACAGCGGGACAATGATGAGAAGCAGCGCTGCGCTCCCTCTCATCAGCGCTTTCAAATGTACCGGCATCTGTGATCTGTGATGCCGGTACATTTGAATGTGCGATCCTGAGCAGGGGCCCGCTGCTGGCGCTGACACCACGGCAGTTGCCGCCAGGCCCCTCCCCCAGGTCACGGACCCCACAGCAGTGCAGGGGCAGGTTACTGGAGGTGCGGGGGAATGTGTGGGAGGGTGCAGAGAAGGGGGGCGGGGCTCATCGCACTGTAGCCGCCCAGCAGGGAGGCGACATGCTGTTCCAGATTTGCATGTCAACATGGTCCTGCCCATGTTGACATGAAATGACCGAAAGCAGCAAAATCGCGGCAGGAGCGGTCACATGACCACTCTGAGCCGGGGGAGAGGGGCTGACAACAGGGCAGGTAAGTGGTCACTAACTACTTACCTGCCCCAATGTAGCCCAATAGGGTAATAAAAAAAAAAAAAGTCATAAGAAGCCGGATAACCCCTTTAAATGCCTCCACCTGTTGGATGTGCAGGTCAGTCTTTTTGATATATTTGTAATGCCTTTCTGTCTGACTGAGCACTCCACCCTTTAACCAGGCTGTGTCCGTCCTCCTTTATAGTTGGAGCCTAGCTGCCCAGACATGTAGGTTTTTAACCCAGATAGAGGCATTTCAGTTGGGGTCCTGGTATATTAAGATACACCTTGTTACCGGGCTCACATGCATTGGCCAATACATAAGCTAAATATCTTTTTTCCAATACATTGTAACTTTGGATTACGAGCATAATTTGTTCCGGGAGTCTGCTCTTAAACCAAGTTACTCTTATATTAAAGCGAATTTTCCCATAGGAAATAACTGAAACGCAGACAATTCGTTCCACAACCCAAAAATATTTACTGTATTTATACAAACTTATTACAGTAATACAAAATAATCTACTGTATTCATATAAAATCATTACAGTACACTAATACAAAATACTGTACAGTATAGTAAACATACAATACTAGTTAAACTGCACTTTACCTTGCAATAAAATTGTTGGTGTGCGAGAGGTACAGTATAAACAATGTGCTGTACTGGTTATCAATAAGAAAGTACAATACTGTACCCACAAATGCAAACTGATAGACATGCTATATAGTATATACTGTACTGTACAATGGTATACAGTATATATGTATACAAATTTACCTCCAGAGCGGGTCAGAGCGCGGTGAAAGGACGGAACAGGAAGTGTGCACGGTGAGAATTTGCTCTTATTGCAAAGCATTGCTCTTAATCCAATTACAAATTTTTAAAAAGCTTTGCTTGTCTTCCAAAACTCTCTCAAACCAAGTTACTCTTAATCCAAGGTTCCACTGTATTCCTATAGGAGTAATGCAATACCAGAGTTCCCTTATTCATTGTTAGCATTTTAGTGTGCAGCTGTATGTATTTTGTAGTCAAAAGCAAATTAATGACCCCCACATTCATTGGTGCTGTTTATCTGATGAAGTTGTGCAAGTATAAGCACACACACGCACATCGGGCTCTGCACCCCACACACACGCACATCGGGCTCTGCACCCCACACACACGCACATCGAGCTCTGCACCCCACACACACGCACATCGAGCTCTGCACCCCACACACACGCACATCGGGCTCTGCACCCCACACACACGCACATCGGGCTCTGCACCCCACACACACGCACATCGGGCTCTGCACCCCACACACACGCACATCGGGCTCTGCACCCCACACACACGCACATCGGGCTCTGCACCCCACACACACGCACATCGGGCTCTGCACCCCACACACACGCACATCGGGCTCTGTACCGATCCCCCCACCCCCATAGGGAACACATGTAGGGAGTACATACTCACCCGTCCTCGGTCCCCGCCGCTCCTGCGCGTTCGCACGCTGTCTGTGCTCTGGACATATCAGCACAGTAGTGACGTTACCACTGTGCTGAAGAGAGCACAGACAGCGGGACAATGATGAGAAGCAGCGCTGCGCTCCCTCTCATCAGCGCTTTCAAATGTACCGGCATCTGTGATCTGTGATGCCGGTACATTTGAATGTGCGATCCTGAGCAGGGGCCCGCTGCTGGCGCTGACACCACGGCAGTTGCCGCCAGGCCCCTCCCCCAGGTCACGGACCCCACAGCAGTGCAGGGGCAGGTTACTGGAGGTGCGGGGGAATGTGTGGGAGGGTGCAGAGAAGGGGGGCGGGGCTCATCGCACTGTAGCCGCCCAGCAGGGAGGCGACATGCTGTTCCAGATTTGCATGTCAACATGGTCCTGCCCATGTTGACATGAAATGACCGAAAGCAGCAAAATCGCGGCAGGAGCGGTCACATGACCACTCTGAGCCGGGGGAGAGGGGCTGACAACAGGGCAGGTAAGTGGTCACTAACTACTTACCTGCCCCAATGTAGCCCAATAGGGTAATAAAAAAAAAAAAAGTCATAAGAAGCCGGATAACCCCTTTAAATGCCTCCACCTGTTGGATGTGCAGGTCAGTCTTTTTGATATATTTGTAATGCCTTTCTGTCTGACTGAGCACTCCACCCTTTAACCAGGCTGTGTCCGTCCTCCTTTATAGTTGGAGCCTAGCTGCCCAGTCATGTAGGTTTTTAACCCAGATAGAGGCATTTCAGTTGGGGTCCTGGTATATTAAGATACACCTTGTTACCGGGCTCACATGCATTGGCCAATACATAAGCTAAATATCTTTTTTCCAATACATTGTAACTTTGGATTACGAGCATAATTTGTTCCGGGAGTCTGCTCTTAAACCAAGTTACTCTTATATTAAAGCGAATTTTCCCATAGGAAATAACTGAAACGCAGACAATTCGTTCCACAACCCAAAAATATTTACTGTATTTATACAAACTTATTACAGTAATACAAAATAATCTACTGTATTCATATAAAATCATTACAGTACACTAATACAAAATACTGTACAGTATAGTAAACATACAATACTAGTTAAACTGCACTTTACCTTGCAATAAAATTGTTGGTGTGCGAGAGGTACAGTATAAACAATGTGCTGTACTGGTTATCAATAAGAAAGTACAATACTGTACCCACAAATGCAAACTGATAGACATGCTATATAGTATATACTGTACTGTACAATGGTATACAGTATATATGTATACAAATTTACCTCCAGAGCGGGTCAGAGCGCGGTGAAAGGACGGAACAGGAAGTGTGCACGGTGAGAATTTGCTCTTATTGCAAAGCATTGCTCTTAATCCAATTACAAATTTTTAAAAAGCTTTGCTTGTCTTCCAAAACTCTCTCAAACCAAGTTACTCTTAATCCAAGGTTCCACTGTATTCCTATAGGAGTAATGCAATACCAGAGTTCCCTTATTCATTGTTAGCATTTTAGTGTGCAGCTGTATGTATTTTGTAGTCAAAAGCAAATTAATGACCCCCACATTCATTGGTGCTATTTATCTGATGAAGTTGTGCAAGTATAAGCACAACACTATTGAGAAAATAGGAGAAAAAGGTTTTCTGCACTCCGCTAATCATCAGTAGGAGAAATCGGATCCACTAGTTTAGCATATAGATAGCAGAAAAAGACTGGTGCTGTGTAGTACCTCACTACAGCATGTAATACTTTACTATTTCTCGATACAGAATACAGTTAGAAGAAAAAAAAATGTGGGATGCATTGCTAATGTGATACAAGAGTCCTTAGTCATGCTTCATGGTCAAGTACCTTCTTTATTCCACACTACACGCTTCAAGGCCGAATTGATTCTCTTAAAGGGGTACTCATGTTAATAAATTGTTTTGGCTATCATAAGAATAGGCAAGTTTGCTTCACTTTCTTGTTCTATCTATTGTCATTCTACTGCAGTGAAAACTTTTATTTTTTATAATGTACAGTTGGTTTCCATGGAGCTCTGCCACTGGTGCCTGCCCAGATCCTGGCCCAAAGTGTGCAGTTGTTACATTCCAGGCTGAGTTAACTCCTAACATACTAGTAATCTGTTATGCACATTGATTTCTATATTGCATTTAGCTGCTCACTTTCCCCCAGCATCGGCAGTTTCCAGAGCAATATCTACTATTCATGGCTGTAGCTTTCCTGAGCTGTGTGCCTGTTGTTTAAAATCCATATTATCTCTGTATGTAAATATAGTCAGAACAGTGTAGATTTAGAACAAGCACTAACAGACCGTTAATGTGTAGTGGCAGAATGAAGCTGCTCACTAGAATTGGTATTCAAGGAGGAGCATCCGCCACCCCCGAAGCAATCGGGAAGTAAAGAGACTGAACAGCTCTGAGCTGCTCAAGAGAGAACTTGAGACTACTCCTTAAATGGACTTACTGAAGAGCACAATTCTCTTGAAACACATAGCCCAGAATTAAGTACAATTGAGTCTTTAAAGAGGACCTTTCACCAGTTTTCGCATGTTAAACTCACCAAATTATAGAATAGTGGTTGCAGAGCTGTGTATCTCTACAAACACCTCTCTGTATCTATCCCAGACATTGGGAAATAATGGCCTAACAATGGGCATAGATCTGGAGTGGTATTTGTAACACTCTGCAGCTCTCATCCCGTAGCATTGACCTTGTTGGGAAAGAGGGAGAAGTGTAGAGCAGACAGTGCTGTGAGATGAAATTTGCAGCATGCCACATACACTGCCTTTGATTTGTTTAATCCATAGGGGGATTCTTCATTGAAGTGAGATGTCTCCTCATCGGGTGGGGAGCAGGACTGTGTTTCATTACAAATCGTACTGTCACATTTCTACCCTTTTCTGGGTATTTTCTTAATCTTTGTTGCAGCCCCTTTGTAATAGTGGAAAATAGCAAATTTAGGTGCCATCAATTTTACTAGCTAATATCTGCAAAGGAGAAGAGAAATAAAAAAAAAAAAAAAATCAGCTCCTCAGCCACTATTCCATGGTGTGGCCAGTTTAAAATGCTAAAACTGGTGAAATATCCTCTTTTAAAGGAGATATCACTACACCACTTAAGAATACCTATATACTACTACACATTCATGTTAAAAGTTGCTGGGCATTTTTCTTTTGTAGTGTCGGCCATAGAAACTCCTAAATAAAAGCTGTTCATTTTTGGTGATGATTGAGCAAGCAGGACTCTGACTGCCCAAACCATTGTGGCTAATAAATCAAGCAATACATACCTATATTCTCTCCAGCTCGGATCCTCTCTATCCTGCTGGATAGGCCGCTGATGGTACCGTAGATTGGTGGGGGGCCGTACTTGATGTTGTATAGACCAATATATGTGAATAATGAATAGGTCTCATTTCTCACAAAAGTGCTTTGGCCTCTTTATTGTGCGGATTAGATGGGATTCGTTAAGTCGGACTTCTACCAGTACAAGCTGCGATGCCAAAACAGCATTTTCAAGCAGTAGCGTGTATTCTGACTTTTGCACTGTGCTATACTCTCAGAATGAATGACCTTCCATTCATTAAGAGTCTTGCTGCAGTTTGTGTTACTTGTTGGTGTGTTTATCAGATTGATTTCATAGCTGGCGATATCGACTGCTTTACAGGCGGGATATAACTAAGGGTACTTTCACACTTGCGTTTTTTTCCTTCAGTCGCAATCCTCTGTTTTGGAAAACGGCGCAATCTGTTAACGGATTCTGCTGCTTCCCATAGACTTGTATGGACGACGCATTGCGACTGATGGTCCTGCGTTTCATCCGCTGGCCGACGCTCCTTTGCATCCACCGGGTGGAAAGAACGCAGCATTGTAGCGTTTTTCTGTGCTTCCCAGAGCGTAAAAAAACGCAATGTGCTAGATTCCGTCGGCATCTGTCATTTTGAGAATGGAAGCCTATGGTGGCGGAATCCGTCATTTGACGGATTCCTGTGACGGATCCGTCTTTACACAACTGCGCATGCTCAGTTGAGTAAATTGCTGATAAAAAAAAAAGCTACAACGGATTCCATTGTTTTGCAGGATCTGTCGCATGAGTTGTGCCACTATATGCAACACATCCGTTACATCCGTCACGCAACGCAATGCTACGGAAGCCGTCCAACGCAAGAGTGAAACTAGCCTACTAGGGGTAAATGGGCGTGTGAACCTCTAAAACAAGGTTTGATGAACTCGAATGCACATCACGTTAATGGTCCCAAAAAATCAATGATATATATTTTTTATATTTAGGTTGGTGCCAAGGGAAGAGTGGTAGGAATTGATCACATCAAGGAGTTAGTAGATGATTCTGTAAATAACGTGAAGAAAGACGATCCGTTGTTACTATCTTCTGGTCGGGTGAATCTTTTAGGTAAGTGTAATGTACATTTTCACTTTATGGACATAAGTGCTGTTTGTCATACATATTTAAAAGGGTAGTGTCTATAAAGGGCATATAGTCTGACCAATGATGGCAAAGACTGTAAAATTCATGTCCTACAAATCCTAGATTAAATAGCCAGGTGGTGTTTTACATCCATATTAAAGCAGGACCGGTGGTGGGGATGTGTTAACCACTTAGTTACTGCACTATTACATGCTGTCAGCCAAATGTCACTACAACTTACAGAAATCACACTGCTGCTCTGTGGCATAAATGCAAAGCTAGAAAGTAATTGCTTAATGACAACTATTTTCACCCCTTTAGAACAAGGGACAAGCCCATTTTCGTTTTTTGTGCCTTTTCTTACCCTTTCTAAGACGCACAACTTTTTTTTTTCTGTTTTTTTTTGCGTGCATTAATGTAGTTTTCTTTAACTTTATATCATTTTGGGGTACATTTTTATTGCATTTTGGGGGAAAACTGCCTTGACTGAAACTGCAGATTATTGTTTACATTTTTTTTGTCATTCTTTGAAAACTGGGAAAATTGATTTGATTTAAACCTTGGTTTTATATTTTTTCCATTTTTTTAGCCCCACTAGGAGACTTTAACCTGTAATTGTTTTATACTTGTACTATGTTCTGCAAATTATAAATTGCGGTCTACTATTGCTGATTCTCAGAGGTGTACCAACATGGCGGACATAGAGGGTGCCTTCAGCAGGCATCTGACTGTAAGGGTAACCAATTGGTTCGTCACAATTGCATTGTGGGGCAGTGGGTTCCGGTGAGTGCTCACACAGTCATTGCACGATTTAATTGCTTTTTTCAGTGATTGACAGTATCATCTAATGGTTTACCCTCTTTACGACATCCCGCTGTACAGCTCAAGTTGGAAGCAAATGTATGAAGTGGGCTCATGGGGTGAGCCTAACACATATTCGGCTGGAAATGGCTGTGTGTCACAGCCAAGACCTGCCTGTAACAATCACTGGTGGAGCGGAGTTCCGCCCACGATTGTTAACCTTTTAAATGCCACTGTCAGACTCTGACAGCGGGGTTTCACGCAACCCATTTTAAGCACCTATTGGCACACCCGTGATCACAGGTCACCGATGAGTTACTATGACATTTAGGATCTGCTGCAGACTTCCATGCTTGTCATAGCAGAGTTTCTTTGAGACCCTGCTTGTGGCCAGGCTTCAAAGGAGACTGTGATTTTCACTTTCAGTAATGCTATGACATTACCGTATATAGAACACGCAATCAGACGATCGCAGCTTCAAGTCCCCTAAGGGGACTATTTAAAAAATGTTGTAAAAAAAACCCACAAGTTTAAATCACCCCCCATTTGCCCCATTAAAAATAAAGCTAAAAAAATATACGTGGTGCCGCCGCCTTCAGAAAAGTGTGATCTATCAAAATTATTAATAAAGTCGGTAAACCCTGTAAAAAAAAAAATAAATAAATAAACGACAAAATTATGGGTTTTTTTGGGTCACTGCAACTGCACAAAAAATGCTTTAACAAGCGATCAAAAAGTCCTATCTATCCCAAAATGGTATCTTTGTTTCACCCCACAGAAAAATAAGCCCTCACACAGTTCCATCGACCAAAAAATGAAAATCTTTTGGGTCTTCAGAAAACACGACACAGGAGGGGATTTTTTCCACAATTTCTCCCCATTTTTTTTTTCTTTTTACCTGTTTTACCTTAAATAATGTGGTAAAATTGTCATTCAAAAGTGCAATCGTCCAGCAAAAAAAAAACAAACAAGCCCTCATATGTTTGTGGCCTAAAAAAATAAAAAAAGATATGGCTCTGAGAAGAAGGGAAGGAAAAAAAATGAAAGACAAAGACAAATTGGCTGCGTTGCACGGAAAATTGCTTGAGTCTCCCATTGACTTCCATTATACTCGGGTACTCGAGTCGCGCCCATCCAAGCACCAAACTGCTCGTTAAAGTACCAAGCATGGTAGTGCTCGCTCATCTTTCCCACCAAGCCTTGAGACGTCCTTACTGTCCATTATAGTATGTCGGACAGCAACAGGATATAAAACCAATGGGTAGTAGTTGCTACTGCAAAACACTGTAGATTCCTTAAAGCTGCTAGATTCAGTTGGTCATTGACAACCTACTCTGTGACTACTGAACCTTCTTTTTGGCCAAGCAATGTATTGTGGAGTCTATTGGCAGTGTAAGAAGGGCTATTTAAGACTGTGATTGTGAGGCAAAGATTGCTCCAGGTGCCAAATGCTATAGCTACTCAATTTTAGCTTTCCACCCCCACTGTTAAATGATCCAGAGTGGTTGGGTTGCTGCTGGGATATTTTATGCTGGATTTTAGCAATAAGCAGAAAAAAGGGCAAAGTGTAATTGGCTCAGTATTATCTTAATGTACAATATATGAATATATGTGCTTGGGGGATAAATGACTTGGAGTGTGAACGGTCCACAGGGGAGGGGGCGTGAAATATATGCTTTGCCTGGGCGGTGGCAACCCACGCTATACCATTGACTGCAATGATCCTTGGCTTAGGATATATTCATAGCACAATAGTAGCCTCAGTTTCATGCATATGTTATGAAATCATATGATGTATTGTATACCACTGTATAGGCATAAATCACCCTTAGGCTCTGTTGTACTGCAGTCATGCCCCACAAAGTCAGCCTCTGGCCTACAGTTCACTGAATGAGTGGGCACAGAGGAGATCCTGAGCACTCATTACAAGAATCCCCATAGTGTTAGGGTGCAGAGGATATGATCGAGGAGTGGTCCTTAAATCCTGGATCATTTCACAGGGCACGGAATACTGGGTGGGAAGTGGACATAGTGCAAACTCCAGGCACAGAAGAAGGAAAACCCCAGAGGAGTACTGCAGATTGTGCCACTGACCAGACTGATACAGAGAGACCCTTCATAATGCCTGCCTCATCATCATGAATGTTATGTTACTATGTGATCCCTCGAACTATCACTACTGTGTGTGGTGTGCCTGCTTCCCTGCCAGTGTGTGACAGCATAAGTGATGCCAGCTTGGAGCGGCTAGTTAAAGCAGTTCTGCAGACCACCTTATTGGGTATTCTCATGATAATTGCATCTCTGAGCTCTGCAGTCATCCTCTTTTAAAGTAGTATGAGAAAAACAGTCTCATGCACAGAAATGTGTCCTAAGGGGGAGGACGACGCTTGCTCTCCTTTATCAGTAAAATGCCCAAAATATTATTGCATGTCATGACAGGCGCTAAGCATGTAATAGGAGTCTGCAACTGTAGATGTTATTTCTTATGTAATTGAGCTGTGTCATAGCTACCTCAGACACAATCCTCAAGACAAGTAGGTCTGATAAGAGGATGTGTGCAACGTATCTGGCCGCGTGACGCACAATCTGTCACCCGGGCACTACTCGCTGTCCATGAGAAGCGGTAATTTATGCCATCAGCCTGCCCACACCATGCTGCCATTTCCCTTTTGGCCCTGCCTTTTGGGTCATGTTAAATGTGTTTTTGAATGAAACAGAAAATTGAGCGTCATTTAAATTGGCAAATAATTCAAAATAGTTTGATTAATCTCACAGCCCTAAATAAATACTCAGTCAGATTCCCTCCATACATTTGCAGTTCAATTGGCCATTCCACCATTAAAGCACCACTACAGTTGTTTTGTTTTTTTTTCTAAGTGCTGGAGTGGTGCTTTTCATGTAAGGTCCCTGACCCTACACTTATACTCACCCTCCGGCGTCTTCGCTTTTTATCGATAACGCTCTGGTCTCGTGGCACCATCTTGTGACCACAATTTCTCACTCGCCAGATGTTGCGTCACAGTCTGTTAATGCAAATCTATGAGAGATAGAAAAATGCTTCCATTGACTTGTATTGAGTTTTGATCTTTGGCTTGAGAGAGAGTGCGCGCTGGGTATGTGTACAAGCTCAGACATCAGAAAGCTCAGACATCAGAGGGCGAGCGCTGCATATGTGTGCAAGCCCATACATGAGAGAGAGAGAGCTGGGTAGGTGTACGATCCCATATCATAGGGAAAAAGCACTGGGTATTGGTACGATGCAATACATGAGAGAGCGATGGGTATGTGTGTGAGCCCATACAAGAGAGAGAGCGCAGTGTGTGTGTGTGTGTGTGTGTGTGTGTGTGTGTGCACGCGCGCCCATACAAGAGAAAGTGCTGGGTATGTGTACGAACCCATACATGAGAGAGAGAGTTGGGTATGTGTACGAGCTCATACACGAGAGAGCGCTGCGTATGTGTGAGCTAGTACAAGAGAGCGTGCTGGGCATGTGTGTGAGCCAGTACAAGAGAGCATGCAGGGTTTGTGTGCAAGCCCTTACACGAGAGCGTGCTTGGCATGTGTGTGAACCCTGCTCGTGAATCAGTTGTGTGGTCAGTACAACAGACGACAGCCTGATGTGATCTTCTTATGTCGTGTTTTTGTGTGTGTCTATAGTTGGCGATGGAAGAATGGGTTATCTTGAAGAAGCACCATATGATGCTATTCACGTTGGAGCCGCCGCACCAGTTGTACCACAAGCTGTAAGTACTTTATTCTTCTAGTCTTTGGTAAATATATTGCTCTGTACAATCTTTGGCTGTAAAGAAGAATCTGAAAATGGATTGTTAGTTATTTCTCTCACACGTCAGGAGATGTAGCTTTCATCCTAGGAGCTGAGAAATTACCATTTGAGTTCGCTCAGAGGAACTTACAAAGTTTATTGTACATTCGAAAACATGATGTATAAATAGGAGGACATGTAATCCTGTGAGGTTTTCTCTTAAAGGGAAGGTATCGTCAAAAAAAAAAAATATAATAACTGAAAAAATGTAAAGTAATAATGTTTAAATGTTTTGTTTAAATATTATTATTTTTTTTTAATTGTGCAAAATATAAAAAAAAAATTAAAAAGTTTGATATTTCCACTGTTAAACACTAGGGGGAGCAGCTTCTGAAATCCTACTGAATTTCCACTGTATAAAAAGCTCAGATTACAGCCTGCCGTAAAGTGGGCGGAGTCTGCTCTCCTGTGTGTGATGGCACGCCTCCCCCCTCCTAATCTGAGTGTTTACAACAGATAACAGAGAATGACATGTAAGGACACAGTGCACAGCCATTTTCCTGGTGACCAGAAATGTCTAAAGTGTCACCAAGGACAGCAGGAGTATCACACAGGAGAGAATTAGATACATGGCTCTGCAGACAGTATCACGCAGGATGGGATTAGATACACGGCTCAGCAGACAGTATCACACAGGATAGGATTAGATACACGGCTCTGCAGACAGTATCACACAGGATAGGATTAGAGACACAGCTCAGCAGACAGTATCACACAGGAGAAGATTAGATACACAGCTCAGCAGACAGTATCACACAGGATAGGATTAGATACACAGCTCAGCAGACAGTATCACACAGGATAGGATTAGATACACAGCTCAGCAGACAGTATCACACAGGAGAGGATTAGATACACAGCTCAGCAGACAGTATCACACAGGAGAGGATTAGATACACGGCTCAGCAGACAGTATCACACAGGAGAGGATTAGATACACAGCCCTGCAGACAGTATCACACAGGAGAGGATTAGATAAACAACCCTGCAGACAGTATCACCGGTACACACAGGTACTCACATGCAGTCGCGCGCGCACACACACACACACACACACACACACAATCACCCCTGAAGGGGACCTTGTGCGCCACACACACACACACACACACACAAAATCACCCCTGATGGGGACCTTGTGCCACACACACACACACACACACACACCTTTCACATCATTCCTCCCTGTGACCTCCGGTGGGCGCTCCAGGCAGCTGTGCTGCATGCCATCCTCCCCTGCGTCCGGCTTACACTCACACATCCGATCGCTTACACTCACACATCCGATCGCTTACACTCACACATCCGATCGCATACACTCACACATCCGATCGCATACACTCACACATCCGATCGCATGCACTCACACATCCGATCGCATGCACTCACACACACTCACGATATCGCACATACCTGTACAATCGCGCGCACACACTCACAATATCCGGAGATATCACATGCTTCCCATGTGATCCTCTCGCAGGTCCTGGAAGCTCACTGCACAGCATCGCAAGCGCTGACACACACTCACAATCACCCCTGATGGGGACCTTGTGACACACACACACACACACAGCAGTGGCGGGCAGA
Organism: Anomaloglossus baeobatrachus; assembly: GCF_048569485.1. Taxonomy (NCBI): domain Eukaryota; kingdom Metazoa; phylum Chordata; class Amphibia; order Anura; family Aromobatidae; genus Anomaloglossus; species Anomaloglossus baeobatrachus. The sequence continues at coordinate 259,151,570 of NC_134355.1, read as the reverse complement.
GCTGGGGGAGCTGCGGCAGCGGGCAGAGCGGGGACTTGGGAGAACGGAGGGAGGGGGTGTCATTGGAGAGGGTAACGGCGGGGGGAGGGGTGGCGGCAGTAGCTGGGGCAGAGCAGGGGCTGGGGAGAACGGAGAGATGGGATGTCATCGGAGACAGTAACGAGGGGAGGGGAGGCGGCCCGTGCTCACACATCCCGGCGGGTGACAGGGGTAATAAAGTGGGGCAAACAGCACACGCTGTGAGCTCCACAATGATGGCGCTGGTCTCCTCCCTCTGTTGTGTTCTGGACAGCCCAGGGGGCGCGTCCAGGTCACAGCAGACGCCCACTGTAACGTACTTCATGGGGTCGGAGCGCGACTATCAGAGTCTATGCACAGGGGCTGCCATAAAGGAAGGAGTTACTGTCGTTACACACACACACAGCAAATCCAGCATGGCAGCCCCCAGTGCCTCCAGTAAAATAAGAATTACATAAAAACTAAATAAGCTGCGATTTTCATTTTGTATTAGAAATACTTGATTTCCTAATCACTATTTTTAATACAAAAATAAAAAACCGCGATACCTTCCCTTTTTAAGCTTACCATTGATAGAGGCATTTACCTACTTGTATCAACTGATTAACAGCAACAAGTGTCGAGGAGCACTCGTAAAATATTGAAGTGTTCTTTCAAGTTTTTAAATGTTAACACAAGAAATTTTGCTATTCTTATTAAAAATCTCAATTGAGATCATGCCAGCTTGGTTCCCCCCCCGCTCTTCACATGCTGCAGAAACCAAGCTGCTTCTACAAGCTGCATAGAGGAGCGTGCTGTTCACCATCAGTACAACCATGCCACGGAGCACTCCTGGAGAAACAAAATGTGGCCCATGTGTGGTGAACATACCTGGTGCTTTCCTTAACATACCTGGTGCTTTCCTTATGACGTATCCTACTACTGTTTCTTGGCATCGCCAGCAACAGGGGCAGTGCAGGGGGTGGGAGTGAGTACAGCGCTCTTCGTAGCATTGATTGCAGCAGCTGAGTCCAGTGCTGGATATTACACTGTATCCACACTCATTCCATCCACATTAGAGAACCAGAGGGCTCATACCCAGGGTTGTTCCGTGCGAGTGAGACATTAGACCAATATTCTGTCCTTCCAGTGCGTTTTCTCAGGTTCAATACTGCACAAAGGCTAGAAATGTAAAGGTGGTGTCACAGCGACAACGACATCGCTGCTAAGTCGCCATTTTCTGTGACGTAGCAACGACCTCAACAGCGATGTCGCTGTGTGTGACACATAACAACGATTAGACCCCTGCTGCGAAATCGCTGCTCGCTCCTGAATATTCCAGGTCATTTTTTGATCGCTGCTATCCCGCTGCACCATGATGATAAGCTCAGCATCCTTGTGTTTGACACCGCAGCAGCGACGGTCGCGACGACGCTGAAGGCAGTGACGTAGGACTGAAGGCAGGACAAGGCCGTGTTTTTGCGGTGTATTTTACAACGCCCCTACGACTCCGATTGGTGGTTACAACAGCGTTCCGATTGGGTACCTCGCCGAAGGCGTTACAGTGATTTCATTCTTTAAGTTCCATTCTTTGTTCCACGTAGTAGATTGTCTGGTGTCGCTAGTGTGTCGTTCTTTGTGGATCTGAATGAAATGAAATAGAATGAATGAAAGCACTACTGCGTCTTCCTTTGTTTGGCACGCTCACCCAATCAGGCGCCGCTGTAGTGATCACCAATTGGAATAGAGGGGCGTGAAAAAAGGCAACACAAAGGCGCTGTAGCAATCACCAATCGGAACAGAGGGGCGTGAAAAGAGGCAACGCAAAACATGTCTAGGGGTAAACACCACGCCTCTATCAAGGTCTGAGTCGTCGCATAGCGACGTGTGTGACACCGCACAACGACCGTCGAGGTCGCTATGATCGCTGCTCCGTCGCTGCTTAAAATTACATGTTTGACAGCTTACTAGCGATCATCTAAGGTCGCTGTTAAGTCACAGGAAATGGTGACTTAACAGCGACGTCATTGTCGTTGTGTGTGAACCCAGCTTAAGTGTTTGGGGCACTGAGGCTCTTAAAATTGCACTTGTTTCTATCTTATTTATTTATCCTGTGATTTGCTTTTCCAGCTTATAGATCAGCTTAAACCTGGAGGAAGATTAATCCTACCTGTCGGACCTGCCGGAGGAAACCAAATGTTGGAGCAATACGATAAGTTAGAAGACGGAAGTGTCAAAATGAAACCTCTGATGGGGGTGATCTATGTGCCTTTAACAGACAAAGAAAAGCAATGGTCAAGGTGGAAGTGATTTTCTGTCCCACTCTTTCTCCCTCCAGTTACACACAAGGTGAAAGGTCTGGATATTAGCAGATGACTGGAACGACTGCATTTGCTGCTGTCACTGCTTTCTGCTACTTCCATACCATTTAACACTAATGTATGATGAATTGTTACCCCTATCCTACAACACCTACAAATAAATGGTGTGCATGGCTTTTGGAAAGCAAAGGGCCCACATGCTAGTCAGCAATATTTGCCAATCTTTTATAGCTCTGCCTTTTTTTCTTGCAACATGTTTTTATTTAATTCAGCATTTGGTCTCACAGCTACATTTGCATTGTTTTTACCTGCGTATAAAAGAACCATATTCAGTGTTAAATGGCTCCTGTCTATATGTGGTTCATTGGGATTTGTAATTTATAAGCAATTTATTTATTTTTCAAAGAGCGATAATACAATAAGTATATTATAGATATGTAAAATAGTTTAGCCATTCTGGAATAAAAAGCATTAAATATGTCTTCCAAATAATCAATATGTCCTAAGAAAAGGGGGGAGAAGACAAGTTATATTCTCGCGCCAGCTAAACTTCCCTCTTATGTGTCTATTTATTCAGTAACAGGTATGAGTGCCATATGCAGAAATATACATATCAGTCAGGATATTATTGGTTGTCCGAGAACTCTTCTGCCATACTCGATCCACTTGTGCACACAAATCATCCACATTACCAGTTGAGAGCTTTCTTGGCAATCGGGGTCTAATGATGTCCCGGATGTGTTCAGTGCTCAAAGGGAGACTAATCTGGAGATGCTGCACGCCATTGGAGCAGGTTTATGGCATGTAGGCTGCACACAGCCGCACAAGTAACACACGACCTGGCAATGACACATTAAAGGCTCTCCTGGAACATTGAGGAGAAATAGCCATACCACTTGGTTCACAGCCAAATCAATGTAACGTCGAGCTGTTAGTGATGGTTGTCTGGCAACTATATATTACACCACACCATAATCCTGGGAAATGGACTGGTGGGATGTTCCCTTATGAAGCCCTCTTCACTGACGTTACGCCACCCGTCTTAGAGACTATAATGGTGCACGTGTAGATTGCATTGGAGGTCTATCTTGTTTAGCTGTGATTCCCGCTTTTGTCTGGCTGCAGTGACAGTGTAGCACTCCTGCTCTCGTGCTTGGGCTATTCTAATTCTCCATTTGCATGGTCCTGTCTGCCCGTAAATTGTAGGTTTTTTTCAACCAGAAGAGAGGTATTAGTTTGGTAGGGACCCAACAAAAAGAGGTTGGCTACCAGGTTCATCAAAAATTGGCTATTTTGTGTATCTAAATTTTAGCATGTTTTTCATAGCAGTAATGCATGGTTATATTCCCATGTTCATTGTTCCACATGTTTTAACACTACAGAGTGCAACGGTGTCCTTTTTGTTACTATGTTGTTGTGAATGCAGTGATAACCAGAGGGCAAAGCCATGAAGAAGCCTTCACAAGGGAATTTCATGGTGGTCCTACTTTTGGGATTATCGTGTGGGATGGCATCATTTAGCGCAGCCAGGCTTGGCTGAGCTTCACGTTTTCTATAGCTTTATAGTATGCTGCCCAAAGATTGGACTGCATGTACGCGAGTTTCTCATTAAGGCTGCTTTCACACTAGGTTTTTTTAACATCCGTCATGAACGTTTTTTTAACGCAAAAACGGATCCAGTGCAAATGCGTTTTCATTTCAATGCATTTGCAATGGACTCGCGTCATCATGCGTTCACCTGCGTTTGCGTGCGTTATAGTAAGGATCCAGCGACTTGCAGTTTTTTAACTTTTTTCAAAAACGCTACTTGTAGCGTTTTTGAGCTGCTTCCAAATACTACAAATTGCTGGATCCTGACTAAACAGCATGCAAACGCATGTGAACGCTGGCATTCTGATAGACAAGATCCTGCTTGCTCTACTGAGCATGCCCAGAAACCAGCCTGGTGTGATCAGTCCCTTTCTCCACCTCCCTCCCTCCCTCTCTCTCCACTCTCCCCCGCCTGAGAGCGGAGGACGCTCGTAACCAAGGTAAACATCGGGTAACCGCGGTCTTAGTTACCCGATGTTTATCTTGGTTACATGTGCAGGGAGCAGGCAGCCGCCTCCTAGCAGCTGCAGACGCTCGTAACCAATGTAAAGATCGGGTATCCAAGCAAGTTACCCAATGTTTACCTTGGTTACGAGCCTCCGCAGCTCGGCTCCCAGTATTTCACGTTCAGTTCCACTGACTCCCGATCACATGACTACATTGCCCGCCTATAAACTTAAAGTGACAGTATCCTGCAAAATAACACATGCGTTTGCTTGCGTTTTTTTGCTGTAAAGCAGGATCCGCTTTTGCAGCAAAAAAAGTTCATGATGCATGTTAAAGAAAGGTAGTGTGAAAGCAGCCTGAGGTGTAAGCTAATAATTGACAAAACTGGCATCAAGCTGGGACCCCATTTTAATATGACAAACACTAGCTACTTCTGAGTTAGAATCCAGCAGACGTTTACTTGCACAGGAGCATTTAAGATTTCAGTTTTGGAGGTACACTTTAAGTAGAGCATAAAAATAACAATTTATCTTCTGGACATAATTTTTAGCTTTAATCCAATTGGACCGTCTAGAGGTACAATATAATGGCAATGGATATTTCAATGTAAGAAAATGTATTTCACTGTGGTCCCAAATGCTGCAATTAAGAAAACATGTCACTTGAGATAAGCCTCCAGTTTGCTACGCGGCACATTATTTATTCTGCTCTGCATCACTTTTGTGTTGTCTCTTAATAAGATACTTACTATAACAAGCTTTTACTTTGTTGCTTTGCTTTTCTCCATGTTCTTTCCTGGCACACCTCCCAGTAGCAAAGCTTTCTAATTCCCTTTTTGTCTTTTCAGGGATGAATTGTAACAGCTCCATCACTCCGATCCAAACATAGTGTTATGGTGTGGTGCTCTCCTGCACCTCCAAAAGCTTCTTCAGACTCATCGGCAGTGCAGCTTCTTCTGGATTTTTGTTTTCCCCCTGCTGAATTGGCATGGAAGTTGTTTCGTTTTGTTTGTTTAGTTTTTTTTCTTTTTCTTTTTTTTTTTTTTCCTTTTGGCTTTTAAAAATATTGTTAAACTGTGCAGATCACATTTGAAATATTCTAATTTAAGATCTCCTTATTTTTGTTTATGGGTTTGAAAGTGTCGGAGTGTTTGACCGACAATGCAGATACTCAATATTGCGAACTATAAAAAAAAAAAAGCACTTATTTTGTTTTAATTTCTGGATACATATAATGTCAGCATCACTGTATCGTCTTCAGACCGCCACCAAATGACACTACAATGCATAACGTCAAGTTTCCGCTAAATGCTGCTAAACATATACAACTGAGCTTTTTGACGTGGTGTCGTAGAATAGCATGTGGACGCAGTCAGCAGCTTAATCTTACCACCGGGATATATTTCTGTCCTTTCTAGTCTCTGTGCCACCAGGTCATGACACTCATAGCCCAGTGCATCAGAGCCAGCTGTAGACTACTTGGAACGATGCTGGTCATATCCAACACATACGAAATAGTTTTCATTGGTAACACTTGGCAGCCTCTGCTACATCCGAGCTTTTTCTGTTGCTGCAGTTTATAGATCACTGCTGTGTACAGCACGTGCTGTGTAAACCATATTCTCAAACAGTTTATGCAGTTACGCTTTGCCAAATAAAGTACAAAACCCCAAAATGCGCCTGTACGTCTTTTGTCTTAATGCTAAAGGCTGTGACATGAATGCGGTTCACGGCATGAAAATAGAGACAAATTATTGTTCTGCCTGTCAGCTCAGAAGTCATAACCTACATGTTAATTCCCCCTTGTACAGTAGATGCTGTTGTCTATGGAACAGGTGCTAAATTTGAGAAAACTGCTGGATTCTGGCACAGCACGTCTAGGTGTCACGTACTCGTATAACCCTTAATTTAGACATTATCACAGGGAGAATCTGACTGGCACATAACAGTTTAGTATTCAGGTTTGCTGGAAGTACTGTAAAGGCAGAGTACAACAAAGCAAACCTTCCATCAAGAAATGGCAGAACACCATCTGCTCGCTACAGGGAAAACCGCATTGGGAACTGCTCAAAGCGCTTCCAGTTATGATTACCTCTGATTGTGAGGAAGTGTACCTAAAATATCGGGGCGTTGGAGAACTGTAACAGTGTGTTCTCCTCTACCAGATGGGATGCAGGTATTCTTCTCAATAGGGTTTACACAAATAACCCCAGAAGTGATCATCTGTGGCCGAGATTTCGGAAACAAATCTGTCACGTGGGGCTACAGTAAGTTGTTCACACTTTTCATGCAATGGATTCGGTTTTCAGTGAGACAGAAAGATATTTACTATTTAGACGGCTGCCCCAGCACTTGACATAAAACCACAGCTCAGATGTTCACTTTAGACCATTGATGATCACCCTGGTCTGTTCGGTGAATGTGGTTGGATGTTACTGTCCTATGACTGCACATGGGAACACTGATAATCTATAGGAGAAATGGAAGTAAATAAGTTCATCTGTTTCCTTATCTTCAGTGCAGTAATGAAAGGTGACCTTTGGCGCATTATTGCCAGCCCGGAACATTCTATGAATATAAATGGGAATAGTTGGAACATTTCTGCAGTACTGATAGAAATGGAAACGTAAATGTAGACATATCTCTGGTGTAAGAACTGTCCCCTGTGTACACACAATCCCTACACGTCATGTATGACCTGTGTATGCATGAAGAGTAGCAGACCATGCCCACTGTACATTAAACATGGGCAAGTGGAGCAAAGAGGTCTGGTTTGCAGGTCAATGTCCTCTTTACCTATTTACAAATATACAAATCTGAGGGAAAAAATCATTTCCAGTAGGAGAACAGATGGTGAGTTTCTAGTATTTCAAGAAAATGTGACATGAGGAAGAAATGGAATAAAAATTAGATGTAACCTATAGTCATGCATATTACTCCCCCACGCTCCAGTGGTCCCGGCTTCCTGCACTGATGGTATTTTGTCTATATGCACCTGAATGCTGTAACCCCTTATTGGCAGTCACGTACGGTACATGTATGTATTAATGATGAACGCGCACTAAAATGCTCGAGAGTACTCGGGATCAAGCAGGTCTGACGGGGTCGACTCAAGTAACGAGTATAATGGAAGTCAACTATTGGGCAGTTTGGCTCTCTGCCCACATACAGCCATATACAGGATTTACTGCTGGGGATGGTGTTTTTTCTTATGTTTTTACACACCGCATCCAAACGTGATTTTACCCCCAGTAAGAGTCATTGAGATGTAAGCAGCTCTCCCTGGGGGTACTGGCTCCCAGTTTTGGTCTCTGCCCACATACAGCCAGCCATAAGCAGAGCATTTCCGGGAGAGGGTGGGATTTTTTTTCTTTTTTCTACACACAGCATCCCAACACATTGTTTTTACCTCCAAGCAGAGACTGCTAGCGGCTCTCACTGGGGTGTCGGCTCCCATCATTCAGTGAAGGGAGCCGGCGCTTTGTATTGGATTGTTCACAAACTATGCATCTGAGCGTACCCAATGCTTGATCGAGTGTCGAGCACGCTTGCTCGCTCATCATTGGTCATAATTGCCACGGAGGCTATAAGGACTGGCTGTATAGACGGCACATCATCGCTGCTAAAAGTGACTAGAGACCAGGGGACACAGGAGAATAGATTCCCCAGCACAAGGGCTAAAACTCTCACCAGTCTCATCTGAAACTTGCGGTTGGGATTCGCACTGCTCATCTGTATTGGGTAGGAGCATAATAGTTTCCTTCTCTTGACATGCACTAGTCCGATCTAGTACATGCTGCCATTTTTTTTTTCCCTACGGATCATCTGTCTATTAGAAAAAAAAAAATGTTGGTGTGCACTGGAACATCAGTTACTATTGGATTAGTGTGCCGTCCATTGGTCAAATAGCACACTCAGCAAAAATGACAGTGTGCATCCACCCTAAGGTCCATCAAAACTGGAGATACATTATAAATTGAAAGGAGCAAGGAATCAAAAATGTGATTTCTAGTGATGAGTGGGCATTACTGTGCTTAGTACTCATAATAAGCTGTTGGATGCTTGGATGGGCGCAACTTGGGTACCCGAGTATAACGGAAGTCTATGGAGAACTTAAGCATTTTTCCTGGAATTACGCTTGAGTCACCCATTGACTTCCATTATACTCAGGTGCTTGTGTTGCGCCCATCCGAGCTTCACCGGGTTGTTATGAGTCTAAGCATGGCAGTGCTCACTCAGCACTAGTGGTTTGTAAATGCATGATGAGCTTTTTAGTCATCTCAGACATGTTCTAAATCCAATGCTGAAAATCCACAGAAATATTGCAGTAAACACTGATCTTCAGGCATTTCTAATGTAACTTGGTAAAAAAAAAAAGGTGCATGAAAGTCTAAGCTTTTGCCACCGATAAAACTGTAATCAAGTTTTTCATCAGTGACCAATATTCTGGCACCTGAACCCAAAGTAATAAGCTGGTATAGCATATAGAGCTCCATTACATCAGAACGTACACTTCTGAGCGCTGACCTCCTTCAATCCCCTTTATATACAGTTAAGTCCAGAAATATTTGGACAGTGACACAATTTTCACGAGTTGGGCTCTGCATGCCACCACATTGGATTTGAAATGAAACTTCTACAACAGAATTCAAGTGCAGATTGTAACGTTTAATTTGAAGGTTTGAACAAAAATATCTGATAGAAATTGTAGGAATTGTACACATTTCTTTACAAACACTCCACATTTTAGGAGGTCAAAAGTAATTAGACAAATAAACCAAACCCAAACAAAATATTTTTATTTTCAATATTTTGTTGCGAATCCTTTGGAGGCAATCACTGCCTTAAGTCTGGAACCCATGGACATCACCAAACGCTGGGTTTCCTCCTTATTAATGCTTTGCCACGCCTTTACAGCCGCAGCCTTCAGGTCTTGCTTGTTTGTGGGTCTTTCCGTCTTAAGTCTGGATTTGAGCAAGTGAAATGCATGCTCAATTGGGTTAAGATCTGGTGATTGACTTGGCCATTGCAGAATGTTCCACTTTTTTGCACTCATGAACTCCTGGGTAGCTTTGGCTGTATGCTTGGGGTCATTGTCCATCTGTACTATGAAGCGCCGTCCGATCAACTTTGCGGCATTTGGCTGAATCTGGGCTGAAAGTATATCCCTGTACACTTCAGAATTCATCCGGCTACTCTTGTCTGCTGTTATGTCATCAATAAACACAAGTGACCCAGTGCCATTGAAAGCCATGCATGCCCATGCCATCACGTTGCCTCCACCATGTTTTACAGAGGATGTGGTGTGCCTTGGATCATGTGCCGTTCCCTTTCTTCTCCAAACTTTTTTCTTCCCATCATTCTGGTACAGGTTGATCTTTGTCTCATCTGTCCATAGAATACTTTTCTAGAACTGAGCTGGCTTCATGAGGTGTTTTTCAGCAAATTTAACTCTGGCCTGTCTATTTTTGGAATTGATGAATGGTTTGCATCTAGATGTGAACCCTTTGTATTTACTTTCATGGAGTCTTCTCTTTACTGTTGACTTAGAGACAGATACAACTACTTCACTGAGAGTGTTCTGGACTTCAGTTGATGTTGTGAACGGGTTCTTCTTCACCAAAGAAAGTATGCGGCGATCATCCACCACTGTTGTCATCCGTGGACGCCCAGGCCTTTTTGAGTTCTCAAGCTCACCAGTCAATTCCTTTTTTCTCAGAATGTACCCGACTGTTGATTTTGCTACTCCAAGCATGTCTGCTATCTCTCTGATGGATTTTTTCTTTTTTTTCAGCCTCAGGATGTTCTGCTTCACCTCAATTGAGAGTTCCTTAGACCGCATGTTGTCTGGTCACAGCAACAGCTTCCAAATGCAAAACCACACACCTGTAATCAATCCCAGACCTTTTAACTACTTCATTGATTACAGGTTAACGAGGGAGACGCCTTCAGAGTTAATTGCAGCCCTTAGAGTCCCTTGTCCAATTACTTTTGGTCCCTTGAAAAAGAGGCGGCTATGCATTACAGAGCTATGATTCCTAAACCCTTTCTCCGATTTGGATGTGAAAACTCTCATATTGCAGCTGGGAGTGTGCACTTTCAGCCCATATTATATATATAATTGTGTTTCTGAACATGTTTTTGTAAACAGCTAAAATAACAAAACTTGTCACTGTCCAAATATTTCTGGCCCTGACTGTAGCAGCAAGTTCATAATAAAGATATTTAATATTATCAGACCACTAGTGGGGAATGTGGAAAGTTTTAGTATCACCTAAAGGGTTACATACACATTAATTTTTCGATCCACAATGACATTTATCCAAAGAACAGTATAGTAATATGCTTACATTTACTTTCCTCTCATTACCACATAAAGAGAAACAAAAAATGAGGATATGGTCCCTTTAATTATTCCAAGTATTTTCAGATTTCGGGTGTATGGACAATAAGTTAAGGTATGCAGGGGCCGGAAAACAGAGGGGCACAAGCGTTACAGATACATGCCATTTATCAGATAGTCCGACTCTTCAGAAGTTAATGGACGAGCCTTCTTCAGCTTCTGTCTCACCAGCTGGAGACGACAAACCACCATCAACAGCAGCAAAGAAGTAATCGCCAAACCGAGGGCCAATGGCAAAACCGCTCCTGAAAGCAAACACAAATACTGTATGGGAAATCTACTTTTTATAATGTTCTGTTTTTACATTGTTGAAACAGCAAATGAAAAATATCGCGGCAAAAACCGTAGCATGCGCACAGGGCTTGAGACTTAAAGGAATATTCCCTTCTCCAAGATCCTATCTCAATATGTAGTAGGTGTAATAATATTAGCAAATACCTCCAATTAGGCCCCTTTCACACTGCGTTTTGCCTTGCGTTTAGTGGTCCCGTCGGGGCATCCGTCTGAACACCCCCCCCCACACCCCGCAAAGCGTGTTTCTGACACATGCGCCGACAGGGCCATTGACTGTAATGGAGCAGACTACATTAGCGTGTGCTCTGTTTTGTACTATTTTCGGGCACAGACGTTTTCTGCAGGCAGACACCAAAACGTAGTCGACTATGTTTTGGTGTCCACCTGCAGAAAACGTATATACCCGAAAATAGTGCATAGTGTGCATAGTACCTGTGTGACGTGTGCACAGTGCCTGTGTGACGTGTGCATAGATCTTCCAAATGACACTTAGTCATCAGAAACAAGCAGTGCAGCCTTTTGACTTGTGGCTATCGGCCATAAAGAATCTGAAAGTTACCTGCTTCAGGCGCAGGGTGTCCGTTTCCCTTTACAGTGTTTTTCGAGACTAAGAAATTCTTCTCCACTTTGTCCATTTTTGATGAAACAGTGTCTAGAAAAATGAAGAATATGTCTCAATAAGAAAGTGTTCACTGTATCCATGAAAAAATCATCAATTATCTGTGCCTGATTGTTCTTTATAACGGGAAAATGCACGTATGAAAACTGCAATAATTTCATTGTAACATGGATAGACGTGGCAAAGTATAAATAGTAGCAAAAACATTAAACGATCATTCACTGCCTGCTGCTAGGATATCTGTCTGGTTGGTATCTTGTAGCCTATTATCAGACACAATTTCTCATTATTGGACATTTTGCATTGCCATCTGAAAGCAGCATGATATAGGGGGAGAAAGCCTGATTCCAGTAATGTATTGCTTAGAGGCTGCTTTCTGCAGTTTTGATAAATCACTGTGGGGATCTCCAGAATTCCCTTTAATAAGACAGCGGTTGTAAAGCTTGCAGTGTAAGGGCAGCAAGCTGGATTAGGCTACTTTCACACATCCGGTTTGAGCCGTGCGGCTAAATACGGCTGTGAAACCTATGCAACGGATGCGGCGAAAACACCGCATCCTTTGCCTAAGTTTTTACATGCGGCCGGTCCGTTTTTTTCCGGTTGCGGCATGCTACTGAGCATGCGCAGTGGAAGAAACCGCATGTGGCGGCCGGATGCGTTTTTTTCCGCATCGCGCCGCATCCGGCGTCCATAGGCATGCATTGAAAAATGCGCCGCAGCGGCCGGATGCGGCGCGATGCGTTTTTTTTTTGCCAGAGCAAAAAACGTTGCAGGCAACGTTCCATCCGGCCGCGGCATCGGCTAAATCTGCCGCATGCGGCAAAAAACGGACCGAATGCAAGCCCATGCGGCACAATACGGCACTAATGTAAGTCTATGCAAAAAAACCCGCAACCGGCGGCAAAAAAAAACGGTTGCGGTTTTTCTGCAGAGCGCCGTATTGTGCCGCATAGCAAAAACCGGATGTGTGAAAGTAGCCTTAGTGGACTCACTGGACCACATGGTGGACCTGGGCTCACTCTTTAGTGGGAGGGGCTTAAACGCCCACCGCGAGGCGGATGCCAGGTACCACTCCCAGGGCAGTGACCGGGACTGTGGTAGCTGACCCCCAGGGCACGTGACGGACTCAGGAATAACTGGGTACAGGCAGGGTGACTGAGGCAGGCTGGACAGGTGGGGACGGACAGGAATGGTGAGCAAGGCAGGGGCACACAAGTATGGGAAGGTATGTGCTGGAAATGGACACAGGGTTAAGAGGACCTGACAACTAGCTAGCAGACTGGTATACTGACTAACTGAATGTGTTGCGCAGGCACCTCCCCTAATGGGAGGTTGCCTTAAATACACTGTGCCTCTCAGCCATAGGCTGAGAGGCATTTCCAGGAAATAGCACACTGGCTGTTAAGTGCGCATGTGTCTTAGGTGCACTCCCAGGAACCCTGTGCGGCATGTACAGGGCCCGGGAGGGGAAGGAGGCAGCAGCACACGTGGATGGCCTGGGGAGTGCAGGGGAGGATGCGAGCCAGCCGGAGAGGTAAGTCGGCAATTCTGCAGAGACGCCGGTGCTACAGAGGACCAATGCGAGGCACAGCAATAGCTGTGTATATATTGTGATGGAATGTCCCAGCCCCTTTATTCTGTTGATCAGCAGTTGACCGGTAGCGGTTGGACCCCTACAGATTGAATATTGAAGCCATCTATGGGCCGTCATTATTTAAAGGGATCCTGTCACTATGATAATTGCTATTTACCTGCAGATATAGGAAGAAATAGGAGTAATCTGCAGGTAAATAGCATTTCTCGTACTCAAAAACCTCTATAATCCATCCACATCTGTCATTCAATAGCAGGAAAATTAAAAAAAGCTGTTTTTGTATCTAGAAAAATAGAAGATCAGCAATATACCTGGTGCTGCTTCCAGATTTCGTCTTGGGTCCAAAGTTGTAGAAGGTAGAATGGCTCCTACACAAAGGCACAATAAAAAATACCTAAGAACGGATAGATTTCCTTCGCTAAACATTACGGTGATGTGAACTGTAGCGGCCATTGTAAGTTTAGTAACTTGTAGCAATTATTCTTTATTTCCCTCCTTATTCTTTTTACCCATCTGATGTATTTCAGTTTTATATTTCCCAAAATGTTAATTTTTTATAACCGCCCCAAAACATTCAAAATTGATCATAGATATGGGGTATAAAAACTGCTGATGTGTTCCCTTTAAAAAAATGTTCCTGCCGGGAGCTGCCACTAGGGGGAGCTAAAACTCTTATTACAGGCAGACTTATTAGAGCTATATAACTCAGTCTTCAGCAGCGGCTGCAGGTGGAGGGGACTTAACTATGGCTGCATAGACAGGTTATGTTGTACTCTATCCAAAAATCAGAGCTCCAACCTCTATAAAGATATTAAAAGTAATCTGAATTGTAGACTTATTAAGGAAACAATGTAGGATCACCAGGTCTTAGATCTTAAGTATGTCATATACTTGCTCCATTAAATATCTCACCTGTCTTGATTTTATTATCGCCATTCCTTGCCTCGAGAAGAGTGCGATTTTTTACACTGGAGGATACAGATATTTTCTGTCCTGTGACTCTGGGTTTTTCCACAGCAGATTCCCTGTCTTTGTCCACCTCACTTCCCGAGCCATGGCTGCTAGTCTTGTCAGATATGTGGATCACCGTCTTCCGACCAGAACTGACTGCATGAATATGATTGACTGGTTATATATCACAAGTAGGAACATCACAAAGACAAAAAACAGCATGCTGCCTTATTTCTGTATGTACGTGTGGTGTGATGTTAATTCAGTAGAAAAGAGGCGCTGCAGCAGCTGTGGCATGGGACTATGATGCGCACAGCAACTGCTGAGGAACCTCTTTTTACAAAAGGAGAACTTCAGACGTATACAGTCAGGGCCATAAATATTTGGACAGTGACACAAGTTTTGTTATTTTAGCTGTTTACAAAAACATGTTCAGAAATACAATTATATATATAATATGGGCTGAAAGTGCACACTCCCAGCTGCAATATGAGAGTTTTCACATCCAAATCGGAGAAAGGGTTTAGGAATCATAGCTCTGTAATGCATAGCCTCCTCTTTTTCAAGGGACCAAAAGTAATTGGACAAGGGACTCTAAGGGCTGCAATTAACTCTGAAGGCGTCTCCCTCGTTAACCTGTAATCAATGAAGTAGTTAAAAGGTCTGGGGTTGATTACAGGTGTGTGGTTTTGCATTTGGAAGCTGTTGCTATGACCAGACAACATGCGGTCTAAGGAACTCTCAATTGAGGTGAAGCAGAACATCCTGAGGCTGAAAAAAAAGAAAAAATCCATCAGAGAGATAGCAGACATGCTTGGAGTAGCCAAATCAACAGCCGGGTACATTCTGAGAAACAAGGAATTGACTGGTGAGCTTGGGAACTCAAAAAGGCCTGGGCGTCCACGGATGACAACAGTGGTGGATGATCGCCGCATATTTTCTTTGGTGAAGAAGAACCCGTTCACAACATCAACTGAAGTCCAGAACACTCTCAGTGAAGTAGGTGTATCTGTCTCTAAGTCAACAGTAAAGAGAAGACT
Source organism: Anomaloglossus baeobatrachus (assembly GCF_048569485.1). Lineage (NCBI taxonomy): Eukaryota > Metazoa > Chordata > Amphibia > Anura > Aromobatidae > Anomaloglossus > Anomaloglossus baeobatrachus. The sequence continues at coordinate 259,136,315 of NC_134355.1, read as the reverse complement.
CCATGAAAGTAAATACAAAGGGTTCACATCTAGATGCAAACCATTCATCAATTCCAAAAATAGACAGGCCAGAGTTAAATTTGCTGAAAAACACCTCATGAAGCCAGCTCAGTTCTGGAAAAGTATTCTATGGACAGATGAGACAAAGATCAACCTGTACCAGAATGATGGGAAGAAAAAAGTTTGGAGAAGAAAGGGAACGGCACATGATCCAAGGCACACCACATCCTCTGTAAAACATGGTGGAGGCAACGTGATGGCATGGGCATGCATGGCTTTCAATGGCACTGGGTCACTTGTATTTATTGATGACATAACAGCAGACAAGAGTAGCCGGATGAATTCTGCAGTGTACCGGGATATACTTTCAGCCCAGATTCAGCCAAATGCCGCAAAGTTGATCGGACGGCGCTTCATAGTACAGATGGACAATGACCCCAAGCATACAGCCAAAGCTACCCAGGAGTTCATGAGTGCAAAAAAGTGGAACATTCTGCAATGGCCAAGTCAATCACCAGATCTTAACCCAATTGAGCATGCATTTCACTTGCTCAAATCCAGACTTAAGACGGAAAGACCCACAAACAAGCAAGACCTGAAGGCTGCGGCTGTAAAGGCCTGGCAAAGCATTAAGAAGGAGGAAACCCAGCGTTTGGTGATGTCCATGGGTTCCAGACTTAAGGCAGTGATTGCCTCCAAAGGATTCGCAACAAAATATTGAAAATAAAAATATTTTGTTTGGGTTTGGTTTATTTGTCCAATTACTTTTGACCTCCTAAAATGTGGAGTGTTTGTAAAGAAATGTGTACAATTCCTACAATTTCTATCAGATATTTTTGTTCAAACCTTCAAATTAAACGTTACAATCTGCACTTGAATTCTGTTGTAGAGGTTTCATTTCAAATCCAATGTGGTGGCATGCAGAGCCCAACTCGCGAAAATTGTGTCACTGTCCAAATATTTCTGGACCTAACTGTATGTCAGTAAGTAAGGTGCTGGCACAGGCATAGGGTAAGTTCACAAAGTGCGTTTTTCGCGGCGTTTTTGCGCGTTTTTCAGGTGCGTTTTTGGCCTCAAAACTGCATGACTTTGCTTCCCCAGCAAAGTCTATGAGTTTTCATTTTTGCTGCCGGCACACGACTTTTTTTTTAAGCTGCGTTTTTGAGCTTAAAAAAAAAAATGGACATGTCAATTCTTTCCTGCGTTTTTCTGCGTTTTCCCCCCATGCAATGCATTGGAAAAACGCAGAAAAACGCAGAGATCAAAAACGCAGCAAAACGCAGCCAAAAACGCACCAAATCGCGGCAAAAACGCATGCGGTTTTTGCCATGTTTTTTTGTCGCGGGTGCGTTTTTAGCGGCCAAAAACGCAGCGTCAAAAAAACGCAGCGCGTGCACATAGCCTTAGACTCTGTACCCGTCTGCCGGAAGAGATTAGCAGTGGCACCTAGTCATGGTGGTAATGAGACACCTTTTTATAGGCCATCACTTTATATTATTTGTCACAGTAGCAAGATTACTTTTTATTCCTGCTGATGTCATGACTTTCCGTGGCATTTTGGACCTCTCATTCTTCATGTGTTCAATACTTTTCCTGTGTCATTTCTCATTATTACACATGACTAAATTTATGGACACCTAAAGATTGCTTTCTTTGCCTGTGTGGATAGGATGGGTTGTTACCAATATCTAGTGAGAATTTCATGCCATTAGAACCTTTCAAAATATATTTACTTAGAAAATTGGTAACAAGTTCATTACTTATTTCACCCGCTGTATACATATGCATACTGATTATTTCATGCATTATTACTGCATTGTGCCATCACTTGGGGCTATTAACTGTCTTGCCTATTTTTCCTGTTGTCTATTTCTTAGGCCTGCGACACACATCCGTGCCGCCGGTACGTGTTTGTCATTTTTTACACGTTCCGGTGGCACGGAGACACGTTAAGCAATGCTACCCTATTGTAGCAGCCACACATATAAAAACCACACGGAACGTGTGTCCGTGTGCGTTTGTACGTGTGTGCGTTTTTCAAAGCGCTGACATGTCAGTGTTTTCTCCCGCAGCACGGGTGTCACACGGCCCGCACCCGTACCACACGGGTGTAGTGTGGATGCGGTCCCATGTGACACGCGCCGGAGAAAACACACGTGTCAGTGAACAAAAACCAAAACATTTACTCACCTTCTCCAGCCCTCCTGTCTCTGCTGCTGCTGCCACTTGCTGCCGACCGCCACTCATTATTCTCATTTAATATTCACTTCACTGCCTGGCAGCAGCAGCAGCGGGGAGACGGGAGGGCTGGAGTCCGAGGATCAGCACCACGGACAGCAGCGCGGACAGCAGGAAGGACCAGGTGAGTATGTAAATTACCGGTTCTACGTGTGCTATCACAGATAGCACACATAGAACACACGTGGCCCGCACGTACCAGAGACACGTACTTACCTGCACGCAACACGCAGGGGAAATACGTGTCTCTCGGCACGTGCGTGAATTTCACGTGAGTGTGGCAGAGGCCTTATAGGGGGTTGCTCACTACTTGGATAACCCCTTCTCACGTCACATGTTTCCCCCAATTAAATTAAAAAAGCTCATACTCACCTCCGGTGATAGCACAGGTCCAACGGGGTCGGAGTTCGGGGCTCATGTGAGGTTGTGATGTCATGCAGGCACCACATCCAATCACTGCCGGCTTCTCTCTCCCACCTTTGGATTTAGGAGTAATCAACAGGAGGAGAGCGGCAGCAGCAGTTCCGACTTTCTGTTGAGTAACTCATATGAGAGAGAAACTAGCAGTGATTGGCTATGGTGCTTGCATGACGTCACACCTCACATAAGCCCCGGGAGTGAGAGCGCTGATCGAAGCCAGCAGTGATTGGCCATGGTGCTTGCATGACGTCACACCTCACATAAGCCCCGGGAGTGAGAGCGCTGATCGAAGCCGGCAGTGATTGGCCATGGTGCTTGCATGATGTCGCACCTCACATAAGCCCCGGGAGTGAGAGCGCTGATCGAAGCCGGCAGTGATTGGCCATGGTGCTTGCATGATGTCGCACCTCACATAATCCCCGGGAGTGAGAGCGCTGATCGAAGCCGGCAGTGATTGGCCATGGTGCTTGCATGATGTCACACCTCACATGAGCCCCGGGAGTGAGAGCGCTGATCGAAGCCGGCAGTGATTGGCCATGGTGCTTGCATGATGTCACACCTCACATAATCCCCGGGAGAGAGAGCGCTGATCAAAGCCGACAGTGATTGGCCATGGTGCTTGCATGACGTCACACCTCACATGAGCCCTGGGAGTGAGAGCGCTGATCGAAGCCGCAGTGATTGGACATGGTGCTTGCATGACATCACATGAGCCCTAAGAATGCAAACGCTGACACCTCTGGAAGGCGCCACCAGTGGAGGTATATAGTTACATAGTTACTAAGGTTGAAAAAAGACTTAGGTCCATCTAGTTCAACCTTCCTCCACCAGTTCTACATTTAGTCACTAAGTCATTTATAACCAACAATGTTGTGTGTACTGAGGAAATCATCCAGCCCTTTTTTGAAAGCTGTTATAGTATCTGCCATTACTACCTCTTGTGGTAGGGTATTCCACAGTCTGACTGCTCTAACTGTAAAGAACCCTTTCCTATTTAGCTGTCGGAATCGCTTTTCTTCCACTCGCAGTGAGTGCCCCCTGGTCCTTAGTATTGTCTTCGGAAGAAATAAGTCATGTGCCAGTCCTTTATATTGACCACACATATATTTATACATATAAATGAGATTGGCCTTTTGGTATGAGCTTTTTTATTTTAATTGGGGGAAACGTGGAGTGAGAAGTGGTTGTCCAAGTAGTGGACCTTGTATGGATTCCTGCACTCTATCTTTTATGTTTTCTTTTGCATTTCTATATGGTCTTAGTCATGCTTCTCACGCTAGGGTCTTTCTGATATGCTGCATGTGACCTGTACTTATACACTACCGTTCAAAAGTTTGGGGTCACCCAGACAATGTTGTCTTTTCCATGACAAATCATACTTTTATTTATCAACTGAGTTGCATAATGAATAGAAAATATTATCCAGACATTGACGAGGTTAGAAATAATGATTTTTACTTGAAATAATAATTTTCTCCTTCAAACTTTGCTTTCGTCACAGAATGCTCCTTTGCAGCAATTCCAGCTTTGCAGGCCTTTGGCATTCTAGCTGTTAATTTGCGGAGGTAATCTGGAGATATTTCAACCCCCTCCCCCCCCCTCCCACAAGTTGGATTGGCTTGATGGGCACTTTTTGCGTACCATACGGTCAAGCTGCTCCCACAACAGCTCTATATTGTTGAGATCTGGTGACTGGGCTGGCCACTCCATTACAGAGAGAATACCAGCTGCCTGCTTCTTTCCTAAATAGTTCATGCATAATTTGGAGGTGTGCTTTGGGTCATTGTCCTGTTGTAGGATGAAATTGGCTCCAATCAAGCACTGTCCACAGGGTATGGCATGATGTTGCAAAATGGAGTGATAGCCTTCCTTATTCAAAATCCCTTTTACCTTGTACAAATCTCCCACTTTACCAGCACCAAAGCAGCCCCAGATCATCACATTACCTCCACCATGCTTGACAGATGGCGTCAGGAACTCTTTCAGCATATTTTCAGCTGTTCTGCATCTCAGAAATGTTCTTCTGTGTGACCCAAACACCTTAAACTTCCATTCGTCTGTCCATAACACTTTTTTCCAATCTTCCTCTCTCCAATGTCTGTGTTCTTTTGCCCATATTAATCTTTTACTTTTATTAGCCAGTCTCAGATATGGCTTTTTCTTTGCCACTATGCCCTGAAGGCCAGCATCCCGGAGTCGCCTCTGCACTATAGACGTTGACACTGGCATTTTGCGGGTACTATTTAATGAAGCTGCCAGTTGAGGACCTGTGAGGCATGGATCTGTCAAACTAGAGACTAATGTACTTGTCTTGTTGCTCAGTTGTGAAGCGGGGCCTCCCACTTCTCTTTCTACTCTGGTTAGAGCCTGTTTTTTCTCTCGTCTGAAGGGAGTAGTACACACCATTGTAGGAAATCTTCAGTTTCTTGGTAATTTCTCGCATGGAATATCCTTCATTTCTAAGAACAAGAATAGACTGTCGAGTTTCACATGAAGTTCTCTTTTTTTGGCCATTTTGAGAGTTTAATGGAACCAACAAATGTAATGCTCCAGATTCTCAACTAGCTCAAAGGAAGGTCAGTTTTATAGCTTCTCTAATCAGCAAAACTGTTTTCAGCTGTGCTAACATACGGTACTTGCTCAAGGGTTTTTAAGGGATTTCTAAACATCCATTAGCCTTCTAACACAGTTAGCAAACACAATGTACCATTAGAACACTGGAGTGGTGGAAATGGGCCTCTATACACCCATGTAGATATTGCATTAAAAAACAGATATTTGAAGCTAGAATAGTCATTTACCACATTAGCAAGGTATAGAGTGTATTTCTGTTTAATTTAATGTCAGCTTCATTGAAAAAAAGTAGGATTTTTGTGTACTCACCGTAAAATCTCTTTCTCTGAGTCTTCATTGGGGGACACAGGACCATGGGTTATGCTGCTGTCACTAGGAGGCTGACACTAAGTAAACATAAAAAAGTTAGCTCCTCCCTAGCAGCATACACCCCGAGCCGGAGGCGGGCTCAGATCAGTTGGTGCACAAGCAGTAGGAGGAGTACCAGAATCACCATACATAAAAACAAGTTGTAACTAAAACAATGCAGCCGTGTAAACAAGAGGTCTATGAACATAAGACCGCTGAAAAATAGCAGGCAAATGCAATTGAACAACCAAAAAACCAAGCAGGGTGGGTGCTGTGTCCCCCAATGAAGACTCAGAGAAAGAGATTTTACGGTGAGTACACAAAAATCCTACTTTCTCTATCGTTTCATTGGGGGACACAGGACCATGGGACGTCCAAAAGCAGTCCCTGGGTGGGAATACCGAAAAACCCGCAGATAGGAAGAAAACAACAACCTCCCTCGGCGGGCTTGCACTATAATTGAATGCTGCCACCCTATTACAGGTGTGCAACTGCTGCCTGCAAGACCATTCTCCCAAAACTAGCATCTGCCGATGCTTGGGTGTGAACCTGGTAGAACCTAGTAAAGGTGTGCAGGCTAGACCAGGTGGCGGCCTTGCAGACCTGGTCGGCCGACGCCTGATGCCTAATCGCCCAAGAGGCTCCCACTGCACGGGTAGAGTGCGCTCTTACCCCCCGCGGCGGAGACTTGTCCCGAATCCGATAGGCCTCTGATATGGCGGAACGGATCCATCTGGCAATTGTGGCCTTGGATGCCGATTCACCCCTCTTGGGACCAGAAGGGAGGACAAACAGACCATCTGACTTACGGAACGGCGCGGTTCTGGAGACATAAATTCTAAGTGAACGCACTAGGTCCAGGGTGTGCAAGGAGCTCTCCAAGCTGTGAGAGGGGCCAGGACAGAAGGATGGAAGAACGATTTCTTCGTTAAGATGGAACGGGGAGACCACCTTTGGGAGAAAAGCGGGATCTGGCCGGAGAACCGCTTTGTCCTGGTGAAAAATCAAAAAGGGGGAACGACAAGAGAGAGCTGCCAGCTCTGACGTCCTGCGAATAGAAGTGATGGCAACGAGAAACACCACCTTCCAAAACAGGTGAGAAAGGGAAGATTCTCGCAAGGGCTCGAATGGGGGGCCCTGAAGTGACCCTAGGACTAGATTAAGGTCCCACGGCTCTAGAGGCCGACGGTACGGCGGTGCCAGGTGGGCCACTCCCTGGATGAAGGTCTTAACCTGTGAACGAGCGGCCAGTGGCTTCTGAAACAGGATTGATAACGCCGATATCTGGCCCTTTAGTGTTGCGAGCGAGAGACCCGCATCTAGGCCTGACTGCAAGAATGCCAATAGGGAAGGAAGGGAGAAGGCGAGTGGAGAAGAAATATTATGTTCTTCACACCATCTGAAGAAAACCTTCCACGTGCGGTAGTACATTTTTGATGAAGATGGCTTCCTGGCCCTAATCATTGTCTGAATCACTCTTGAGGAAAAACCAGCCTTAGCTAGAACCCAGGATTCAATGGCCAGGCCGTCAAATTTAGGACCTGTGAGTTCTGATGGAAAAGAGGTCCCTGCTGCAGGAGATCTGGACGGTCTGGAAGGCGCCACGGAGCGTCTGCGAGGAGCTGAGTGAGTTCCGCGAACCATGCTCGCCTGGGCCAGTCCGGAGCCACTAGGATGACCGGAATTCCTTCCGCCTTGATCTTCTTGAGGACCCTCGGAATTAGAGGGAGCGGAGGGAAGATGTACGGGAGACTGAACTGGCTCCATGACAGGGTGAGGGCGTCGACTCCTAAAGCCAAGCGGTCGCGGCACCGCGCTACAAACTGCGGAACCTGACGGTTGAACCGGGAGGCCATTAGGTCCACGTCCGGAACTCCCCATCTGTCGCAGATCTGGTTGAAGACTTCCCGGTTGAGGGACCATTCTCCGGAGGCGAGGCCTTCCCTGCTGAGGAAGTCCGCCGCCCAATTGTCCACGCCTGGGATGTGTACCGCTGAGATCAGGGAGTGATGACATTCGGCCCAGTGCAAAATCTTCTTGACTTCTCGCATTGCCCCGACACTTCTTGTGCCGCCTTGGTGGTTGATGTACGCCACCGCCGTCGCATTGTCCGACTGGATCCTGACCGGGCAACCCTGTACTAGGTGCCGAAACTGCTGCAAGGCTAGTCGGATGGCTCTTATCTCCAAAATGTTGATCTGGAGACAACTCTCCCTCGGTGACCATCGGCCCTGCGCTGTGTGATGCCGAAACACTGCTCCCCAGCCCTGGAGACTGGCGTCGGTGGTTACTATCTTCCAGTGGAGCGGGAGGAAAGACCTTCCTGATGTGAGGTTGCGTTAATTGAGCCACCAACGGAGGGAATGGCGGGTCTCCGGCGAAAGATGAAACCTGCGGTCCAGAGAAAAGGGAGATCTGTCCCACTTCTTCAGCAAGGCCAGCTGGAGGGGCCGGAGATGGAACTGTGCAAAGGGTACCGCTTCCATCGCCGCCACCATACGACCGAGGACCCGCATGCCGAACCTGATGGAAACTTGGCGCTGACGCCGGAGAGCGCGGAGGCCTCGTTGTAGGGAGGACATCTTCTCCTGTGTGAGGAAAACTCGCCCTTGGATGGTATCGAATACCATGCCTAAAAAGGTGATCCGACGGGCCGGGGTCAGAGAGGACTTCTTCCGATTTATCAGCCACCCTAACCGTGAAAGGGTGTCGATCGTGAACTGAACCCCAAGACGACAGTCCTCGAAGGAAGAGCCCTTTATCAACATATCGTCCAAGTACGGGATGACCATGACACCCCTGGAATGCAGGACGGACATGGCAGCAGCCATGATCTTCGTAAAGACCCTGGGTGCGGATGCGAGGCCGAAGGGGAGAGCCGTGAACTGGAAGTGATCTTCCGCTATCACAAAGCGGAGGAACTGTTGGTGAGGGGTGGCTATCGGGACGTGAAGATAGGCGTCTTGAATATCCAGCGATGCCAGGAATTCGCCTACCTCCATGGACGCGATGACGGACCGGAGTGACTCCATTCGAAACGGCCGAGGCCTCACCAACCTGTTTAGAAGCTTTAGGTCGAGGACGGGACGGACAGAGCCGTCCTTTTTGGGGACCACGAAAAGGTTGGAAAGAACCCCTTGAAACGCTCTGCGGGAGGGACTGGTACCACGACTCCGGCTCGGAGGAGGGAGTCTATGGAGTGAAAGAACGCGCGAGCCCGCGCGGGAGACTCGGGAGGGCGAGATAGGAAAAAACGTCTCGGTGGCTTTGCTTCGAATTCTATTTTGTAGCCTGATGTGATGATCTCTCTGACCCAGGCATCGGCAGTCAGGGGGATCCACACATGCTGAAAACGAGACAGACGCCCTCCCACAAGTCTGGCGCTGTTGCGCGCCGACCGCGAGTCACTTGGAGGAACGTCGGCGGTAACCAGAAGAGGATCTCGTGGGCTGGCGGGGGCGTGAACGCCAGGTGGGATTGGTCTTGAATGACGGGGTCTTCCTGTCTCTCGGAGGAGAGCGGCTTTTCCGCGGCTGGGGATTGGAGTTGAAGCTGCGAAAGGGCCGGAAACGAGCGGTGGGGCGCCGATTCTGGAAGCGCTTAGGGCGCAATTGGGGGAGAGATGTACTCTTTCCTCCCGTTGCATCGGAGATCAGCTGGTCCAGCCTATCTCCGAAGAGACGCTCCCCTAGGAAGGGCAGGGAAGTTAGTGACTTCTTAGAGGCCGCATCCGCGTTCCAGGACCGGAACCAGAGGGCTCGACGGATGGCCACATTGTTGCTGGCGGCCTGGGTCGCGCAACTTGCAGACGCCAGGGCTGCATTGAGCAAGTACTCACCCGCGAGGGAAATCTGCGAGGCGATGGGAACCAGGTCCGGATTGGCAGGAATGGCGCGGAGACCGCAACGTAGCGTGTCCGCCCAGGACATCAGGGCCTTCGCAACCCAAACCGAGGCAAAGGCCGGAGAGAGGGATGTGCCCGCTGCCTCAAAGGCGGAGCGGGCCAACCTGTCAATAGTACGGTCCGTAGGGTCCTTGAGAGACGTACCGTTAGTGAGTGGAAGGACTGTATGAGAAGACAGGCGGGAGATTGGGGGGTCGACCACAGGGGAGCCTGCCCAATCCTTTCGAAGACCCTCAGGAAAGGGATAATGCAAATCGATGGACTTACCGCTGGTAAATACCCTGTCCGGCTGTTGCCTGTGGCTGCGCAGTAACTCAGCGAATTCTGGATGTCCGCTGAATGTGTTCTGGGCCCGCTTCACCCGCTTAAACGAGACCTGGGTGCTCTGGGAGGAGACGGGGTCCACCTGTACCTTCAAGGTCTGGTTTACTGCTTCTATCAGGCTATTCACCATGCGCCGAATATCAGCCGCCTGCTCTGAGTCCTGCAGGGGTGCCGCATCGGAATCATCATCGGAGCAGTCAGAAGGCTCCCTGGAGGACTGACGGTCTGGACCTGGGGATGAAGGTGAAACCTTGGAAGAGTCTGAGGACGAGACCTGGCGGGTCCGTTTTTGAGCAGCAGAGGAGGACCCTGCAACGGGGCTCACCTGCTCCGGAGGCGATTGCGCCGGGACTGCGGGAATCTGGGCGAGCGACGGCAGCAGGCGCAGAGCTTGCGCGATGGTCCGAGAAGCCTCAGAGAGGGAATCTACGGACTGGGACAGGTACGCTAGCCAGTCGGGGGGGGCAGGACGCAGGGCCCTGCAGCATATGGCGCTGTGGCGTCTGCGGTATCAGAAGCGTCGGCCGCGGAGTCCTGCGGAGGCTGTGCGTCTGTAGAACAGACGGAGCATAGTGGGGCGTCCTGACCCTGGGGAAACTTGGACTTGCAGGAGGAGCATGCAAAAAATAGTGCAAAGGGGGCCTGCTTGGATTGGGTGGGTTTAGCCTTAGGCATGGTGAAAACAGGTACTCTCCCTGGTGGCTGCTAGGAAGGAGACAGGAGAGGGTTAACTCGTCCCTAAACTCAGAGAATGCTGCCTAGTGAGGGCTACTCCTTAGGAGCAGAGCTTACCCAGGTCCTGCGTGCTGCCCACCAGTCCAGAAGAGGAGTCCAGGAGTGAGCTGGCCAGAAGAGTCAGAACGCCGGCGCGCTGCAGCCTCAGGGGACCAGAGGCAGGCTAAAATGGCGAGGGGACGCTGGAGGAGGCTGGGGGAGGAGCAGGATTCCGGCGCGAAAACCCGGAGGATTCACAGCCCCCACCATCAGCCAGGAGGCAGATCAGTGAGAGGATACAGAGGGAGACGACCGGCGGCCAATAGCGCTGCAGCGGGGGCGTGGCTAGGACGCAGGAGCGACTAGGCCGAGACCGGGGACTAAATTTATGGAGAGGGCCGGGGGAAAGTGCAGGAAAGGTCGGTCCTACCTGCAATCGGCGGCGCCGGCCCAGCGATGGATGCGGTGCAGGCAGGGCTCCCTGGCCCTGCCTGTGTACAGCGCTGCTCGTCCAGGAAGGCTCCGGGGGAGAGCGTGCTGAGGCAGGGTAGTGGACATCATGATGGGGGTAGATCAGCCCCCTAACAGGAGAAGGCAGCGTGACAGGGCCCCATCTATTACACACGCTGCGGAGGTTCCATCCCTGCTGTACTCCCCTGTATGCCCTTTGGGGTGATACCGCAGGGCGAATCAGGGGTGCCCACAAAACAACCTGCCCACACGCGCACCCCCGGGAGTGGTACCACGGGGACGGGCGGGAGAGAGGGCCCGAAGTCTCAAGCCCCCTGCGACCCTGGGGAGTGGTACCCACAGGGCTGCGGAGGATGAGTGAAGCGAATACCTGCAGAGAAAAAGACGACAGGTATGAAAGTGATGAGCGGCGCCGAAATAAAAGAAAAAAGCGCAAAAACATACATGGCTGAGGGGGGCCGAGACGGCCCACATCAGCCTCCTACGACACTAAGCTAAAACTGATCTGAGCCCGCCTCCGGCTCGGGGTGTATGCTGCTAGGGAGGAGCTAACTTTTTTATGTTTACTTAGTGTCAGCCTCCTAGTGACAGCAGCATAACCCATGGTTCTGTGTCCCCCAATGAAACGATAGAGAAATGTGCTTTTCTTTCAAAAATAAGGAAATATCTAAGTGACCCTAAACTTTTGAACTGTAGTGTATGTGGGACTGTATTGGTATTATTGCAAATGAAAAACAGGTCCAAAAAAACACCAAAAATTAGACATAAAAAAGGCACAAATCGAATAATGAATCGGGCCAAAATACCACATTCTGCGATGTAATAACAAACGAGTCCTTCTGCAGACAAGCTAACGAGATACAATGGCAGCTCTCTGTGCACATTTTGCAGTTTTTGTGATTCATAAGCAGCTGTAATGTTTTAAGCCAAGACTTAAATGTGGAGAAGAAAGACTCACAGTTCTGGCAGAAAGCTTCGTCAGAGCCGTCCGGACACTGCACCACTCGGTCACAGGCCAGCGTGATGTCTATACAACAGCCATCGTCACAGATAAACTGGTAGCGGGAACAAGCCCCGCTGCACGATGTGGACGCTGGGAGGGAAGAAAGCAGGAAAATACTAAATACAATAGTAGGGGATGTACACTGGTGTCATTTATCACTGGGGAAAGCTGCATGTGGTTACACTAAAAAGTGGGGCATGAGTGACCACGTTATAAATTGTCACCCTCGGTCCTGTGAATACAAGGGGGTCCAACATATATGAAAAGAGCTGTCCTAATAGATATATTGGGACATAGATATTTCTATGCTATCCTAGGTGTTACATACTTATATGGACCCTTTAGAGGCCTGCATGTCCGCCTATCAGCTGATGTATGCACGCACCTCCTGCAGAAGACATATGCACGGCCAATATTTGTGTCCTATATACGTTGGATAAGGATTAGAGCGGGTTCTAGGTGGATGTGATAAATTCTATGTGTAGGCTGAATGCAATAGGTTATGAGTAGCCAGTTATCATAAAGGATATTTTCTATAGGTGATCATCATTACGCTCCATCAGATACATGTGAAGCACATCACTTACATTCACACGTTACAGAAAATGTATACGCCCACAGACAGTAATGTCCGCCCTACTGTATTAGTAAGCATGGGGTAGGGTGTTGTCTATTTGCAGCGTTGAGGTCGTCATTTGAAATCCGCCCATTTCCATGTGGATATTTTCTGCATCATGTGAATGAGATTTTTAAAAACCCATTTGCTTGTATTGTACTGTACGATTTCAGCACAAATTTGCAATGTGTGAACTTGGCCTTACTGTTTACGTAAACATATCTTTATGCATTGCAGATGCAGTTCCCGCTTTTTGACACTAGATGGCAATATTGTCAAACAGATCAGATGTGAAGTTTAGTAACTGACAGACTCTTCAGACTGGGAGGCTTCAGTTCTCACCGGAGAGGACCCCTAATTGTTGGTGCGGTGGTCCAGAGAATCATATATCATGTTGTGAGTGCTGATTCCCCAGTAGAAAACCCTGTTGTATATGTATGTAAAGCACAACGGGATATGATGGCGCTATATGAGCAATCAACATAATAAATAATAACAATAATGAAATCATCACATTAAATATAAATAATCAAGTTCATTTGAGAAGGAAACAACTTGCAAAATAGAAGATAAAATGCATATATGTGTTATATGACACGCACCTCTCCAGATGAGCAGTGTTATCTCGTGGAGATGAGTTTGTCATTTGGAATTGAAAGCGTTTTTCTCATTGTGTCCTCTGGACTGCACCGCTCCGCAGACTCCCAGCTTCCTTTTTGTGACAGACTTGACTGATAGACAGTATGGGCCGGCAGCATGGTTGTATACAACCCCTAGCCCAAACTGTGGTATCTCCAATGCTGTAAGCATAGGCAGCTTTATACAGTGTGTCCACCCATATCCTGTCATTAACTTGAGAACGGCGGCAGCTATAGGAATAGAAGTGGTGTCTAGGTATAGTAAAGTATCCATGCGCTACGCAATGAAACCACCTATAGCGCCACCTGGTGGAAAACAACGGAGTTAGCATTTTTATCTTGAGATCGGAACGAGAGAGAAAAAAAGTGAATTAAAAAATTGTAGGGCATCATCAATTCAATACGAATCGACACCTTGCATACAGAGATGCTAGGATATGAAACCCTGACCCCCCCCCCAAAACATTCAATGCTGGTCACGCATATGGTACTCATTTAACTTTGATGCTCAAAGTGGCCACCGTCAGCTGCAATGCACATCTGGACTCTGTAGAGCATACTGTATCTTGCTGCACATTGGGCAATATGGTAGGTGACATGTTTGCACAAGCATCTGTAATACGTCGTCGTAGGTCCTGCAATGTTGGTGGAGGGGTCGCATACACCTACTGTTTGATGTGACCTCACAGAAAGAAGTCCAATGGGGTCAGGTCAGGTGAGCGTGGAGGCCACTCCATGCAGCCACCATACCCAATGACTTGTAGGAAGGTCTCCATGAGGTATCGCTTCATGTTCACAGCCGTGTGAGTTTTACATGTTTTAATCATAGCATTTCTGTATACAAGGTGTAGATTCGTATTGAATTGATGAAGCTCTACAACTTTGTAATTCACTTTTTTTCTCTATCTCGTTCCGTTTTCGAGATAAAAATGCTAACTCCGTTGTTTTCCACCAGGTGGCGCTATAGGTGGTTTCATTGCGTAGCGCATTGATACTTTACTATACCTAGACACCAGTTCTATGCCTATAGCTGCCACCATTCTCAAGTTAATGGCGGTGGACAGGATATGGGTGGACACACTGTATGTGCAGCAACAGATTCAGCCATCTGGTGATCTTCTGAGCAGCGCTTACAAGCTTTTGAAAAAGCTTGTAAGCACTTCAACTACTTGCATATGAAACCAACTACCAGTGATAGACTGCAAAAGTCGCCGGCAAGCTGGACTTGCTTGCTCTGTGGGGAGATTTGGAGATCTGTCTCATTTCATAATTCTCCCAAGCAAGCTGGAAGACCAGATGAGTATGACGTGCACTGTTACCGCTAGATTAGTGTAAAAGGATCAGTTTGCCAAATTGACGTGATGCCTGAGTGTATGCATTCTGTAAAGTGCCACACACAAAAGTACACACAGAGGATGCCTACAAACCCCACACTGACAAATGATAGATGATACCTGAACAATTCTCTACTCGTAAAATCCAAAAGACCCTGTAAGGGTCAGAGGCAAGTAGCATGTCCTCTCCAAAGCTAAGCAATGCCAATAAGCAGTGCTGGCATGTCACACTGGAGTGGGTATAACCCAGGAACAATGGTCTCCTGGTAATTACTTCAGGTCTTACTATAATGGCAGAAGCGGAATTACTTTGGTAATGAGATCAGTCTTATGTTGCCAGTGCAGAAATGTGTTGACATGCCATTAATACTACCATACTACATGATTCATTCTTATGGGAGTGCCGAAGAGCAGCAGAGCGGAGCACCAAGCTATCCCTGGTGGTCCCACTAAGAATGAAGTGCGCATGAGTGACCTCCAGTCCCTCCGCAGAGCCCCAGTTCTTGGGATCGTGGAGGTCTGAGGTCGGATTACCAGCAATTGGGAAATTATCCCCATGGATTGAAGATGTCTTCCAAACTTGAGAATAACCATGTAATAACACAGAATGTCTGATGTGGAAAAACAACATAATTTCAAGGAAACAAATAATTTTGTTCCCCTAAACTGCCCACAGTATAAGTGTATATATATACAGGGTGGTCCAAAAGTAGGTGGACAGTATGTGTAATAGGGTTATGAAGGGGGAGATTTATCAAACATGGAGTAAAGTGAAACTGACTCAGCTGCCCTTAGCAACCAATCAGATTCCACCTTTCATTTTCCAAAGAGTCTGTGAAGAATGAAAAGTGGAATCTGATTGGTTGCTAAGGGCAACTGAGTCAGTTTCACTTTACACCATGTTTGATAAATCTCCCCCTTCATAGCCCTATTACACATACTGTCCACCTACTTTTGGACCACCCTGTATATATATATATCTATACACACACTCATACTGTGAGCAGTTTAGGGGAACAAAATTATTCGTTACCTTTAAATTATGTTTTTTTCCCACATCAGACACTTCTGAGTTATTACATGGGTATTCTCAAATTCATAACCCTATTACACATACTGTCCACCTACTTATGGACCACCCAGTATAGTGTATTAGTATTTTAACTTGTACCCGCCATATGACAAAGCAATGCTGAACACATACACATATTGTGTTTGCTCCTCCTATGCTAGTTACCAGCTTCCAGTCAAGTGGGAGGGGCTGGATCACAGAAGAGTCAGACCTCTAATTGCCCCCACTGGTGTATGATTGATGGGCTGAAGCGGTTCCTGAACTGTACATATCCCACACATGCTCGCTGACAGCTGGCTCTCTGGGGATGCACAGGGCAGTTGGGTATGCTTCCCCAGCTTCACGCTTACATTGAACGTGCTCCGGAATCAGCAGGAAGTGACAGTCGTACACCCTGAACTGCGTACATGCACAAAATCTGTGTCACGGTCGGAATGGCAAATGTCCAGTGCATGGCATGACAGACGCACATGGACCAACGACTGATTAGTTCACACAGCAAAACATATAGGAATCAATAAAGAAGGCACTGACAATAGGGAGCTGGGGTTGGGAAACCTCCTGACCCCGTGTCTGTCCTCTAACATCCCTAAAATTCCTTTTACCCTCTTCGCCGTCACGTGCCTTGTCCTTAACTGTCCCTCCAATCACCCTGTATAGTACCAAAACCGGGCAGTGCACTAGACGTCACCACTACGGTAATATTCCATTGGGGACCATAGACAAAAAAGTATATACACCAACTTCCACAGTTGCAGCTAAGCCCCATTCCTCCAAAAGACAAGGCTTTCACCAGCAGAACTACAACAGCAATGCTTCAGCAGCAGCAGTACTCCAGTGGCTACCAGAGCTTCCTTACTCTGCGGTGGCTACTTAATAATGAAAATTCTATTACCGGCATCATGCAATGGAGAATGTGACTATTTAAAGGAGATGGAAGTAGTCACAAACCTCACCTGACGAGAAATAACCAGGAGTTGCTAGCAAGTAAAAGGACATTAACCCTTGCTGCACCAAGAAAACGCAAACGTTTAAAATCCCAGCGTTTCACAAGGCAATGTAAGACTAAGATCCCAGAGCTGTCACAAGTCTCCTAGAGGTGGTAGACACTTGTGACAATCTGTATAGCATGATGGTGGAAACAAGTCAGCCCATCGATTAAACTCTTGTAATGTGATTAGATGCTCTGAAGCTTGACTGTTTCAAGATTTGGCACTTGCCACTTGATTGAAAGCAGGTAACTAGCAAAGGAGGCGCAAACACAAAAAAGGACTATTTTGCAGAATTTCATGGACAGTTTAGTTTTACTCTAGTATATACAGGCTAAAAGATTAATACAACCCTAAGGTGCCATAATGAAGTGGCAAGTTTCTGTTGATGTTAAGGCGTATCGCTAAGATTATCAAACAATGAAGGTCCAACATTTGGAAGTCCACTTGTGCTTGGTACTACCACACAACCCTTCTCAAGTAAATACTAGTGAATGTTAAGTGCTGTAGATCCTTCAGTAATTTTCCATTTATGTTATTTAGTAACATGGGAAAACCCTGTAAACGAATAAAGTGCTGGGTAGTAGACTGGTACACTAAGGGGTGCTTTACACGCTGCGATATCGGTATTGATATCGCTAGCGAGCGTACCCGCCCCCGTCGGTTGTGCGTCACGGGCAAATCGCTGCCCTTGTCGCACAACCTCGCTTACACCTGTCACACGCACTTACCTGCCTAGCGACGTCGCTGTGACCAGCGAACCACCTCCTTTCTAAGGGGGCGGTTCGTTCGGCGTCATAGCGACGTCACTAAGCGGCCGCCCAATAGCAGAGGAGGGGCGGAGATGAGCGGGCCGAACATCCCGTCCACCTCCTTCCTTCCTCATTGCCGGTGGGACGCAGGTAAGATGTTCATCGCTCCTGCGGTGTCACACATAGCGATGTGTGATGACGCAGGAACGAGGAACAGCATCGCTACTTACCTGACAACGACTTTTTTGTAATTAAACGACCTCTCCAAGACAAACGTTTTTTGTCTTTTTTGCGATCATTTTAGGTCGCTCCAACCTGTCACACGCTGCGACGTAACGACGCCGGATGTACGTCACAAACACCGTGACCCCGACGATATATAGTGATGTCGCAGCGTGTAAAGCACCCCTAAGAATAATATGTAGGAACCTACCTGACTTATGATGTTCTTCAGGGAGGACACTAACGGAAACGTTGTCTGAGCTCTTCTGACCAGATGTATCAGTAACAGTCAGCTTCAGAGTATAAACGCCTTCTTGCAAATGGGAAAGCCTCAGTGTCCCTGGTTGGGGAACCTATAAAAATACCACGTGTTAGTTATCTGACATATTTATCCAATTCTAGTAAGCATTCATATGGAAGTGATGGGAATATCACTGCCATTATTTACCACATAGCACATATAACTTGTACTTTCACGCCAACTTCTTCCAGTAGCTCCTGCCTTCCATCAAGTAAAGGAGATTTCCTCCTCTTCGAGGCGCGTGTTAGACAAGTAATAATTACAGAGCTTATATTAGTTGATGTAGTACGGCATGTTTGATACATATGTTTGACAGTATCCACAGCGTTATTACTAAGGATAAAGCACACAATAAGACACAATGCAGAACTTAGTAATATTATTCAGTTATACAAATGTTTCTAGCATCTGACATGTGGTACAGAAAGTCTGATCAGCACATCAGTGAGGATTATATCAAAGTCCCTACAAACCATCCCAACTAGTGGCCAGCAATGCATTACATCTCCACTGAATTTAAAGGGGTTATCCAGCACTATGCTTATTAATTCAGAGGGGCTACGCTGTTAAGACAGGTAGTTGATGTTACAAGTGGCTAGCTAAGAAGACTTAAGACAGGGATCCCTGCGCCGACCCTCAACCCAGAGGTACACTTAGGGTAGTGATGTCTGGGCCTCCAGCGTGTCCCTGTCTCCTATTCACTTCTGACTTAACCCAACGCTACCCTCCACCCCCGGGGTGAGCAGGACACACCGAGATAACCCCCCCTCCCAAAAAGACACAGACAATGGTAAGAATTAGAACTCATTCACTCTGCAGACAACCAGAAAAGGAAGACAATAAAGGGACAGGAGGAAATAAAATATAAGGGAGGAAGTAAAGCACACCAACGGACACTTCCACACCACACAAGCAACAGATCGCAGGCCACTAAAAAAGGATTCCCAAAGGCACCGGATATTAGCACGAGCAGATTCTATCTTCGGCGATCTAACAAACTCCCCAGCCTTAAATAGGGAGAGGCCAACTGTGAATCAGCAACTTGACTCTCAGAAGAGTCACTCACTACTCAGAAAAGGATTAATTCCTACAGGGCTGGGAGCAGTGGACACAACTCAGCTGATGTCTATTAGAGCTCAGCATTTAAGAGAAACCAGGTTGCCTGTCGGACGTTGAAATGTGAACAGGGACTGGCACCATGGCTGTAATCTGCAAGTGCGAATCCCGACAGCACAAGGGAGTTAAGCAGCTAGGAGCTGGCTGTCAATTAGTATAACTTTGGCAGAGGCGGCCCATCGACAGAGCAAAATGGGAAAGAATCAGGGATATATACATTTCTGGGCCAGGGGCACTATCAGGCCAAATAATGTGGTATTGCCATCAGGAGCAAATAAAAAAGATTGGATGAAACTTGCCACCTGCAGGGTCCCATTCAGTTAAATAGGTTGTCTGGGACTTTAAACATTGATGACCTATCTTTAGGATAAGTCATCAATGTCTAAGTGGTTGGTGTGCGACATCCGACACCTCCACCAATCAGCTGTTCCCGATGCCACTGCCGATGGCTGATACCTTTCAGTTGCAGAGCTGCACAGCTCTATAGATAAAATAGTAAATGCAGCCAGGTAATGCACATCGCCCTGTATTGATTAGAATAGGGGGCAGATATGCAGTACCAGCCAAGGATATTATACAGTTGACAAAGACGTGCAGCTCTACATCTGAGTAGTTCCGACGGGCGGAGGCAGCAGGAGCAACTGATCGGTGGAGGCACCAGGTGTCACACCCCCACCAATCAGACATTGATGACTTATCCAAATGATAGGTCATCAATGTTAAAGTTCCAAACAAACCCTTTACCTGATCACAGATATGTGGCGTTGCCCTCATAAATTTAATTTGGTGAACAGAACATATCAATAACAACAAAGTGAAAGGGAAGCTGTCTGCAGATTTTTGCTACCCCATTTGAGAGCAGCATGATGTAGGGGGATAGATGATGTATCATTTACATACCTGCTTGATGCAGTTTTGATTAAATCACTATTTTATTTTCTGCTGATCTACCAGCAGTTCTCTGAATGCTGAGCTCTGTATAACTACATTCACATCACTGATTAGCAGCTTTGTGTGGATACTGTGCGTAGGCAGAAAGCTGCTAATCAGTGTTGGGGTGGGGTTATACAGAGCACATGAATAAGGAACAGTATACGTAATCAGGATTATTAGTCCTCTGTTGATAATCTCCTCCTAATAAAACAAAGATTTTATAAACACAACAGAAAGCAGTTTAGTAATGACACGTTGTTTGAATCTGTGTATAAGTTATGCTGCTTTCAGATAAGGTGACAAAACCTGGTGAAAGATTCCATTTAAATGATAAGTCTTCAATCAATCATGTGAGTGCGAAGTCTGGGTCCTTCCATCTTCCCTTCCTCCACCACAATGATGTAATATGCATGCCCTCATAAGGCAGAGATTTCTGTATCTATTAGAGCAGGGGTGGGCAATTAATTTTCCCAAGGGGCTACATGAGAGACCATGACTGATGTGGAGGGTTACATGACAGCTGAGCTCTGACTCTCACAACCAGGGATGGTCCAAGTGCCAACCCTGGCTGTTTAACCCTTTAAATGCTGTGATTGATAGATTGTAGCATTTAGGGGGCTGGGCGAGGGAGTGCACGCCTCCTATCCGATTGGTGCCTCCGCAAAGATATCGCAAGGGCCCAATTCTTGCAATGGCAACCAGAAGTCGTCATGATGACCTCCGGGTTACCCAGCTATGGAAAGCCTCTGAGATCATGCCAGGAGCATGATCTCAGAGGTTTGTGTCAGTGCAGCACTGACATATACTGTATAATTATTGCAATGCGAGTGCATTACAATGCATTATATTAGTGATCAGAGCAATGAAAGTTAATGTCCCATATAGAGATTAAGTAAAGAAGAAAATAAAATGTAAAAATATTTAAAAAAAAATCAGAAACTAAAGAAGAAATAAAATGAAAAAAAATTATACAATAAATATGCATATTTATGTTAAAAAAGTACACATATTTGATATCGTCACGTCCAACAATCCGATCTAGAAGGCTAGTTAACCCCTTCTTTGAATGCTGTAAACAAAACATTTTGCAAAAACTGTCTTTTCATCATGCAGCTAACAAAAAGGTGGAATAAAACGTGATCAAAAAGGCACATGTAAATAAAAATGGTATCACTGAAAACGTCATCTTGTCCCGCAAAAAAAAACAAAACTGCCATACAGTGCTGCCAGCCAAAAAATAAAAAAAAGTTATAGCTCTTAGAATACAGCAATGCAAAAACTTTTTTTTTTACTATAAAATTGTTAAGACGGTGTAAAAGCGGCAAAACATAAAAAATCATGTAAATGTGGTATCGCTGTAATCATACTGACCTGGAGAATAAAACTGTCTTATCATTTTTACGACATGGTGAGCAGCATAAAAAAAATCCTAGATTGTTCTTTCTTCTTGATTCTGCCTCACAAAAAGCAGAATAGAAAGCGATCAAAAAATATTATGTAGCCTTTATTTGGTAAAAAAAAAGTTTTTTAGTGTGGTAAAAGCCAAGCCTAAAAAAAATCTTATGTAGATCTGGTATCACTGTAATCATACTCACATGAGGAATAAAGCTGCCCTATCACTTACATTATTATTATTATTATTATTATTATAGCGCCATTTATTCCATGGCACTTTAAAAGTGAAAGAGGGTATACGTACAACAATCATTAACAGTACAAAACAGACTGGTATAGGAGGAGAGAGGACCCCGCCCGCGAGGGCTCAGTCTACAGGGAATGGGTGAGGATACAATAGGTGAGGACAGAGCTGGTTGCGCAGTGGTGTACTGGACTGAGGGCTATTGTAGGTTGTAGGCTTGTTGGAAGAGGTGGGTCTTCAGGTTCCTCTTGAAGCTTTCCACGGTAGGGGAGCGTTTGATATGCTGAGGTAGAGCGTTCCAGAGTATGGGGGAGGCACGGGAGAAATCTTGTACGCGATTGTGGGAAGAGGAGATAAGAGAGGAGTAGAGAAGGAGATCTTGTGAGGATCTGAGGTTGCGTGCAGGTAGGTACCGGGAGACTAGGTCACAAATGTAAGGAGGAGACAGGTTGTGGATGGCTTTGTATGTCATGGTTAATGTTTTGAACTGGAGTCGTTGGGCGATGGGAAGCCAGTGAAGGGCTTGGCAGAGTGGCGAGGCTGGGGAATAGCGGTGGGAGAGGTGGAGTAAGCGGGCCGCAGAGTTTAGGATAGATTGGAGGGGTGCAAGAGTGTTGGAAGGGAGTCCAGAGAGCAGGAGGTTGCAGTAGTCGAGGCGGAAGAGGATGAGGGGATGCACTAATGTTTTTGCTGATTCTTGGTTAAGGAAAGCACGGATCTGGGAGATATTTTTGAGCTGTAGTCTGCATGAGGTGAAAAGGGCTTGGATGTGTGGCTTGCAAGGTGAACGGCATAAAAAACAGTAATAAATCCAATTCTTCAACTGGTGTTGATTTGTTTATTTTGCTTCCTGAAGATGGCTTTAAGGAGCGGCTCATATTTATCCTGCACTCTACGCTGAGCGTTTACATTGGGGATTACTTATAAATCTCTGAAAAACAAAATTCCCAAAGGAAAATTCACTGTAATGAGGCCCATGAAGTCACTTTAAACTACCGTCTGGCCTGTGGTCCATCTTCTTACGCATCTTTTCAGGCTTGCACAAAAGTGCGGTCAACAACAGTGTTTTGCTTACCTTTGAAAAGTGGACAATGCTGTACAGAGTCTGGAGTAACTCTGGTGACTCATTATAGTGAATGGATCCATCGGGGATTTCACCTGAATTACATATTTTGGAGATGTAGATGGAAACCCCAATGTAAGTGCTCAGTATAGAGCAGAGAATAAATTTGAAACGATCCAAAATGTTCAAGCAAAATCTGCACTCCCAAATCTAAAAGACCTCCTCTCTTCTGAGCACCACAATATGTCTAAACCACAGTTAACATCCACATTTTTGGTATTCTTGGAATGAGGAGAGTCCGCTTGATTTATGGGCTGATGTGTTTTCAGAAGCACGAGCTTACGCACAATGTAGAGGAACTACAATGTACTGGGCATGAAAATATATTGGGCCTTACAACGACATGTTTGCTAGTTTTAATTCTGCAAAATTCACTGTGTATTGTGGAGGTCACCTGAGCTGTAGTATGTTTGTTTAAACGTAATAAGAATATCTGTGTATATAAATAATCAAAATGAAGATGTAGTTGTATAATTATCTGTCTGTCTATGTAGCCATCGCACAGACCTATAGTATAATTCAAAGTTGTATAATCATGAAGGAGTTAACCAAAGATGATGAAGCCAGAATGTGAAGCTGTAAAAAGTGTTATCAGTAATGTTCACATAGAAGGAATGTACGGGAGGCAGGCAATGTGATGTGAGATATCGGGGAGTGAAAAGCACTCCTTGTTAGCTTCAAGGTTATTCATGCTTACGGTATAATTGGATCTATCTAATTAAACCAGTTCAGTTGGTGACGCTGGCTGAAAAGAGAGCATGTCTGTGTTCTTTGTCTTATATACATTGATATATATTTTGGCACTGATATACAGCTAATACGGCACCGTCTCTGGATATCCCAAATGAGGACTCCATTAGCAGTCTTCAATGTAAATTCCTCCCTTGACAGTATGACTTCATGGGTGTTTTCCAGAGACTAAATCATCATTACACCTGTAGATGAACTCCCAGAGGGGTGTAATTTCTAAACTTTGGTCACTTGAGGGAGTTTCTGCTAATCTAGCACTTAGGGACTCCAAATGGAGTCCGCAAACTATTCTAGCCAAATTAGAATAGCCAAACAGTACTTTACACTCACATGTGGGGTATTGCCACATTCAGGAGAAATTGTGTCACACACTATGAGGCCTTTCTACCTATTCCCTTTTGAAAATTCAAAAACTGAGGTTAAACCAACATTTTAGTTTTAAAAAGGTAATATTTTTTTCTTTACCGCTGAATAGTATAAAATTTTGTGACACACCTGTAGTGTCAATATGCTCACCGAACCCCTACATGAATTCATTGAGGGTTGCACTTTGTAAAATGGGGTCACTTGTGGGAGGTTTCTGCTGTTCTGGCACCTCAGTGCTCTGCTAATGTGACATGGCACCTGCAAACCATTCCAACTAAACCTGAACTCAAATATAGTGTTCCTTTCCTTCTTCACTTTTTACTGTGCCTCAAAAGTAGTTGTTGATCACATATGGTGTATTAGCGAACTTCAGGAGAAATTGCACAACAAATTGTACAGTCTATTTTCTTTTGTTCCCCTTTCAAAAATTAAAAATTTGGGGTTAAAGAAACATTTTTGTGGTGAACTTTTATTTTTTCATTTTCATGGCTCAACGTTATAAAATTGTGTGAGGCACTTGGGGCTTCAAGGTGCTCGCCAAAAATCTAGATAAATTTAGTGAGGGGTAATTTCCAAAATGGGGTAATTTGTGGTGGAGCTCCACTGTTTAGGCAGATCAGGGGCTCTCCAAAAGTGACATGGCATCCGTTAACGATTCCAGCCAATTTTGCATTCAAAAAGTCAAATGGCGCTCAATCCCTTCCGAGCCCTGCCGTGTACACTTAAAGAGTAGTTTACCACCACATATGGAGTATTGGCGTAGTCAAGAGCAATTGCACCATAAATTGTAAGGTGCAATTTTTCCTGAGGTTAAAGCAACATTTTTATGGTAAAAATGTATTTTTTCATTTTCATGTTTCAATGTTATAAAATTCTGTGAAGCACCAGGGGGGTTCAAGGTGCGCACCAAACATCTAAATACATTTATTGAGGGGCATAGTTTCCACAGTTCATGCACGAGGGCCTCTCCAAACGCAACATGGCGCCCACTAACGGTTCCAGCGAATTGTGCGGTTTCTGAGCTCTATCGGTCACCCAAATAGTAGATTTCCACCATATTTGGGATATCAGTGTACTCTAGAGTAATTGCACAACAAATTTAATGGTGCATTTTCTCCAGTTACCCTTGTGAAAATACAAGATTTGGGGCTAAAGTAACATTTTTGTGTAAAGAAGTAACATTTTCATTTTTTCCTTAATTTCTGTGATGCACCTAAAGGATTAATAAACTTCTTTGATGTGATTTTGAGCACTATGACGGGTGCAGCTTTTAGAAATGTGTCACTTTTGGGTATTTTCTGTCACGTAGGCCTCTTAAAGTCACTTCAAATGTGATGTGGTCGCTAAAAAAAAATGGTTTTGTAAATTTTGCTGGAAAAATGAGAAATTGCTGATGAACTTTGAACCCTTCTAACTTCCTAACAAAAAAAATTATGTTTCAAAAATTGTGCTGGTGTAAAGTAGACATGTGGGAAATGTAATTTAGTTACTATGTTGTGTGACATAACTCTCTGGTTTGATATGTCCGTTTTTCTCTGGTATCACTAGTGTCACACAATGGTGTGATCCATATAACACCTTCCAGAGAAAACACATATCTTTAAAATAAAATGATTTTTATACTCACCTACTCCAGCGATGCTGTCTCCGGCCGCTGCTGTCTCCTGCTTCCAGGCTGGCTAATTATGCTGATGAATATTCACTGCACTGTGACACAGAAGTAACAGCAGAGAGGAGACAGCGGTGGCCGGAGACAGAATCGCGGGAAACTTCAGCACCACGGAGAGCAGCGACAGGGACAGGTAAGTATAGGATCACGGATAGCACACGGAGAACCAACGTTGAAAAAAATCATAGCACACGGAGGGCCAAATGCATCTTTAACACCTCAGTGAAAAACTTGTGTGTTTTTGACTGAGGTGTGAAAGAGGCCTAACGTGAAGTATAATATTTCACAAAAAAAATCAGTCTCAGAATCACCAGGATCCATTGAAGTGTTCCAGAGTTATTATCTGACGCTAGTCCGAATTGATAATATTTGTCGGTCAGGAAGGTGAAAATGGGCTGAGGATGAAGGCATTAAAGCATATGAACAACTTGGCTGCCGAATGTCATTGAAATTGGATTTCTTACATTCCCATCTCGACTTTTTTCCACCCCATTTGGGACACGTAAGTGACGAACATTAAAGGCTGCTTTACCCGCTGCGATATCGTTACCGATATCGCTAGCGTGCGTACCCGCCCCCATCGGTTGTGTGACACGGGCAAATCGTTGCCCGTGGCGCACAACCTCGTTAATCCCCATCACACGGACTAACCTGTCCTGCGACGTCGCTCTGGCCGGCGAACCGCCTCCTTTCTAAGGGGGCGGTTCGTGCGGTGTCACAGCGACGTCACACGGCAGGTGTCCAATAGAAGTGGAGTGGCGGAGATGAACGGGACGTAACATCCCGCCCACCTCCTTCATTCCGCATTGGCGGTGGAGGCAGGTAAGGAGATGTATGTCGCTCCTGCGGTGTCACACACAGCGATGTGTGCTGCCGCAGGAACGACAAACAACATCGTACCTGTCGCAGCAGCAATATTAAGGAAATGAGCGACGTGTCAACGAGCAACAATTTTTCACGTTATTGTGCTCGTTGATCGTCGCTCATTGGTGTTACACGCTGCGATGTCGGTAACGGCGCCGGATGTGTGTCACTACTGACGTAACCCCCGACGATATATCGCTACCGATATCGCAGCGTGTAAAGCCCCCTTAAGAAAGGTTCCATAGAGATATTTCTACAATGGAGAATTTCTATCAAGACCGCTGGAATCCCAACATGATGGGGGACCACTCACAAGTGCAAAAGCAGATGCCTGAAGCATTTTTAACAGTACTGGGCCTTGTATAAGTAAGACTTTTACACTGGATTACGAGACTTTTTGAAATGTGGTTATTCCATTACATTTTCATATACTGTTTACTATGAAGACTTTGATGTAAATTAGGTAATTGTTGGCGTAAAACTTGTTCTCTAGAAAATTATTGAAAGCTTTCCAAGTGGTTAATTCAGTTGGGCAAACTTATTTCCTGAAGTGTTACAACAATTTTGTCTTCAGTTTGGAATACGC
This sequence comes from Anomaloglossus baeobatrachus, assembly GCF_048569485.1. Taxonomy (NCBI): domain Eukaryota; kingdom Metazoa; phylum Chordata; class Amphibia; order Anura; family Aromobatidae; genus Anomaloglossus; species Anomaloglossus baeobatrachus. Next base: position 259,109,349 of record NC_134355.1, on the reverse strand, counting down.
ACTCTATTTAGTATAAGACACGTGTTTTTTTGCCAAGTAGCAGACAAAAAAAAATGTTTGGGCCGTGTAATTAAATAAGATTTAATTTATTAGTGATTCAACCTCCAATCAAAAAATAGACCTGAGTAACAAGTGGCTGTCTCCCAAGTCAGCTCCAAGGGGAGTTTTATTCAGCGTGAGCCTTGTATAGCAATTAATTGTAAAAAACAAAAAAACATATATTTGATAAAAAACAGCTCAGATTCATACTACTTAGGGGTTAGTGATCCCCCTATATAATACCCCACTGTTTCTTTACCACCTTTGAACCTCAATGCTCAGCAAAAATCAATACCACAAACAACATAAAGGCAAGCAGTTGTCACAGAGGCAGATGATCACATATTGCCGGGCCATTAACTATCCGTACAAGGTTTTAGAAACCGATCGCCCTACCATCAGCCATCTGTTCTTCATGGGCGTGGAGTAATGTATCTCTCACCATACTTTTGAGCACTTAACAAATATATGTCATACAAATATTGTATGTTCTAAGCCACTGTTTAATTGATAATTGTATTCTTTTCCCACAATATGAAGTGTTTTATTGTTATACTGTATCTTGTGTTGTACAGCTCTGGATGAAACTGCACATGGGTTATTTGGGACTCGCAGCTTTCAGCCTATGTCCAGTATAGCAGCTCTTTCTTAAGGCTCATTCAGACATCAGTTTTTCACAAGCGATTTCTCTGTGTTTTTGACAGTGGACCGAGCCCTATACAGACTTTTGTGCATAGGTTAAGTTTTCTGAGCGTCTTTTAACCTCTTCAGGTTTAGAAACATGCCAAGCAGTTAATAGAAATGACCTGACCATTTCTCGGGTGTGTTTGGCTCAGGAGGCATCAATGAGAAGGCTCTTTTTAAGATGCCTGGGCGTCCACTTCAGGGTTTTGACAATCTTTTTGCTTTAATAGCCCGCTATCGGTTTCCTCATTATTGAATGGAGTTTGCAAAATATCCAGAAAATGCCTCAAGACCGCGGAAAAAAAAAAGTGCTCCCTGAAGCATCTTCATTTGAGCAACTCGGCGGGTTCATCTGAAAAAAATGTTGTGTGCAAAAACTTTAAAGTGGTTGTCCACTATTTGCACAACCCCTTCTCAATGAAGACGTCCCCCCTTAGAAATTAATAACACCTATACTCACCTCCAGTTTGTGCACCATACCAGTGGTGTGGGCACTGGCTCTCCCGGGGCTCGCCTGACATAATCTCTACGGCCAATCACTGTCCACTTCACTGTCCCCTCCTTTGGACAAATCAGATTTCCAGAGGAAGTGAAGGAGCAACTGTAGTTCTGACTTTCTCTGGATCTCAGTTACATCCGAAGGAGGGGACAGTGAAGTGGCCGGCGATTGCCACAGGAACTGTTATGCCATACAATCCTCGGAAAAGCCAGTGCTAACACCACTGGTACGGTGCACATACTGAAGGTGAGAATAGGTGTTATTATTTTAATTGGGGTGATGGAGAAGGAACTGCCCTTGTAGTTGACAACCCCTTTAATATGAGGGACATTTTTCAAAGTGGTTTATGCCGTCTTCAAATAGCCGAGTCTAGGTTTACTTGGCTTATTTTGTGCCATATTTTGGGGAAAGAAGTAGAATGTAGGGCACACCCCTTCTCAATTGACGTTGCCCCTCTTCAGCAAGATCACACCCACTTGTCAAACAAGGTAAGGCGTCTTTCACACGTCAGTGAAAAACACACACATTTTTCACTAACGTGGTGAAGGTGCATATGGCCCTCTGCGTGCCGTGATTTTGGCACACGTGTGTTCTCCATGTGTTATCCATGATAGCACACGGAGAGCAGGAACTTTCTACACACCAGTCCACGCCGCGGTGGTGTTGATGTCTCCGGGGCTGCAGTCACACTTGTTTCCGGGTCCGCGGTGCAGTAGATATGCAATGAGCATAAAGAGCGGGCCTGGAAGCAGGAGACAGCAGCACCATAGATAGCAGCGCTGGAGACAAGTGAGTACAGAAATTCATTTTATTTCACAGACACGTGTTTTCTCTGGTATGTGTCACACTGATCACACACTGTGTGGTCTATGTGACATCTTTAATGCAAGAGAAAAACAGACTTATCTCCATGCAGAACACACGGACACGCGTGTGCGCCACATGGTCCTTGTGAAAATCCTGATGTGTGCGCAGACCCATTGATTTTAATGGGTCTGCATATGTCCGTGATTCTGGTACGTATGAAAACGGCGTCATACCTACCGGAATCACTGACGAGTGAAGGGGGCCCAAGTCATAGCAACTGTCTAAAATGCATTGCCAGTATAGTCCATGTAATACAGCTTTTTCCCACAAGCTGAATCAGGATTCTGTCTTAAATTAGCGAAATATGTTCCATATAATTCTATAGCCACACAAAACATTCTCAATTCATATTACAGGTGATGACTTAGCGATCGCTGTAGGTTTGACCAGTGGACCCCTCAGCACTCACAAGCAGGGGCTCTGCAGCCCCATCTGAACATCTGGCTATGAATTATAGTGCCGGAGCATGCTGACAGCCGCTGCCCCATGGGTATGAATGGTGACTGCCTGCGCTGACGTGCCTGTATGAATTAAAGCCTGCAGCTACTGGGAAGAATAAAGTTAATTTTCTCCTTGTAGCTGCACTTTCAGTATAGAGACCAGGAACCTTCCTAACACTACTGACCTGCAGATGGACCCTATATCTGCAGGTTAATAGAATTATCCGATGTGACAGATTCCCTTTAGGCCTCTTTTACACATCCATGAAAATCACGCACGTGTTTCACGGACAAGTCAAAGGTGCATATTGCCCTCGGTGTGCTGTGTGTATGGCACACATGTGTTCTCCGTGATAACACACGGAGAACGGGAACTTTCTACTCACCTGTCCCTGGCTTTGCTGTCCATGGTGCTGATCTTCGGTCTCCGGTCCTGCCGACTACCCGCTGCTGCAGCTTCCAGCCGCAGTGAAGTGAATATTCAATGAGCATAATGAGCGGCGGTCGGCAGGGCTGGAGAAGGTTAGTAAAGATTTGGGGTTTTTTTCTCACAGACACATGTCTTCTCTCCGGTGCGTGTCACACGGAACACATCCGTGTGGTCCGTGTGTGTTACGTGTGACACGTTTGCGTTCTGTGTGACACCTGTGATGCCGGAGAGAAAACAGACATGTCGGCGAGAGAAACTCACGGGCACACGTAAGTACAGAACGGACACACGTTCCGTGCGCAAATACTTACGTGTGTCCAAAACCATAGGAATACATAGGTCTACGTGTGTACGTGTCTCCGGTACGTGAGAAAACTGCCAAACATGTACCGGAGGCACATACGCGTGAAAGAGGCCTTAAATATATTTTCATGTCAGTACACACATGTATGAATCTCAACAATGGTAAAATACTAAACTAATGTGAATAACTGCTTTTCTTCTGTAGAGATAATGGCCCAGCAGCAGGTTAGAATATTATATTGGACCTGCAAATATTTCCGAGGCAAAGTAACCGATCTGACAAGATGTATACAGCGTTCCCAGGTACAGCACAATGAACCATTGTTACAAGTCCACCCGGCTGTTCATGGTTCATTGGTCTTGTACCTTTTCATCTGTATCTTCTTTGTGCACATTTGTAATGCAATGGAAATGTGATATTTTGATGGCTGCATATTTTTGGACCTTGAACCAGTATGTGACTGCAGACTGTATGGAAACAGAAATATAGCTACTAGAATAGAAGTATCCAAACAAGAAGCCTCATGGTTATACCTTAAGGTCTCATATAGGTCACACTGAAAAGGGTATACATTGACCCTCCAGTGTGACCACGAGACAGCACACTCCAAGAGACATATAATAAACAAGAGCACGAGGAGTTATGGTGCAAAAATAGAAGATTTATTTTAATCTCAATAGATAACAGGAAAAGAGTAAAGGACATACTAAGCACAAGAGTGGGGAATTAAATACCCAGGTCCCGTGGACCACTAATATCAGTATTAATAAATAAATGCATTAATACAGTGGGACTCAAATTCATAGTCGACCTAACGGGGTCACAGAGCATATTGTGAGCTAGGCAGGACACAAAGGATATTCTAAGTCTGTTATATACTTATATGAAAGGCTGTATATAGTATAATGTAGTATAGTGTAAAATACACAAGCCTATATCAAAAAAGAGTACAAGTTTAAATAGATTGCCTGTCTGCTCACAGCTGTGGTGCAGGGGAGCCAGATCAGAGAATTATCTCCATCCAGGTCCCATGGACCCCAGCCATGCTAAGATTTAAAAGTATAGGTAATTGCTAAAAAGAGCCCACATGAGGTAGCACGTATAATTCATTATAGGTAAGGCAGTGTATTTACAAAAAATCCACTTATAAGGGAACCCCTGAGACAAATAAGAGTCAACAAAGTATAATGTATATTAAAGAGTCTCAGCGGTAACCCATATATAGAGTGGGTCATGAGCAAAGATGGAGCGCTTACCAAATAAGTGAAGTGGTGCAGGGGGACCCAGCCAGAGGGGATCTCCGACGGCCGTTTCGCGGTATACTACCGCTTCTTCCGGGAGGAGTAAGTGCTCATGACCCACTCTATATATGGGTTACCGCTGAGACTCTTTAATATACATTATACTTTGTTGACTCTTATTTGTCTCAGGGGTTCCCTTATAAGTGGATTTTTTGTAAATACACTGCCTTACCTATAATGAATTATACGTGCTACCTCATGTGGGCTCTTTTTAGCAATTACCTATACTTTTAAATCTTAGCATGGCTGGGGTCCATGGGACCTGGATGGAGATAATTCTCTGATCTGGCTCCCCTGCACCACAGCTGTGAGCAGACAGGCAATCTATTTAAACTTGTACTCTTTTTTGATATAGGCTTGTGTATTTTACACTATACTACATTATACTATATACAGCCTTTCATATAAGTATATAACAGACTTAGAATATCCTTTGTGTCCTGCCTAGCTCACAATATGCTCTGTGACCCCGTTAGGTCGACTATGAATTTGAGTCCCACTGTATTAATGCATTTATTTATTAATACTGATATTAGTGGTCCACGGGACCTGGGTATTTAATTCCCCACTCTTGTGCTTAGTATGTCCTTTACTCTTTTCCTGTTATCTATTGAGATTAAAATAAATCTTCTATTTTTGCACCATAACTCCTCGTGCTCTTGTTTATTATATAGAATAGAAGTATACATAGTGGTAAAAAGAAATAGGCTTCTAGGATGTGTTGTCAAATTAGACAGGGTGGGTCATAAATACCTATAACAATGACGGTCACGTCCGTGTCTGCCTGCATTGATCTTGTAAGATATTTATAAGGAAGGCTTGAAGACATAAACTCTGTAAACGCAGTGCTGGATCCGAGTTCTGTTTCCTATGAAATGCAATTTACTTCTGCCTGACAACTCATTTGTACACTGTGATGGATGACAGCAGCGGTTGTCACTATGATAATATCAGAGTTTTGACAACCTACGATTTGACATAGATCAGAAGGACTATGTTGTACAGTGCAATGCAAGATTTTTAGGCAAAAAAATGCTGCACAGTAAGAAAAGTAATGAAAAAACAGACTTGGACAACCCCTTCTCGTTCACCATCTGTGCCCCCGTTAAAATAAAACCCCTTGAACTCATCTCTTGTGCCAACACCTCTCCAGTGGTATCGGAACTTGCTCTCCTTGAGCTCACGTGACGTAGTTACGTCATGCGAGACCTGTAACCAATCAGTGCCGGCTTCACACTCCCCACCTTCAGACATATCAAACATCAATAGGTTGTGAGTGGCGAGCTAGAGTTCTGACTTCCTATTGATGTTTAATTTGTTTGAATGTCGGGACAGTGAAGCCAGTGCTGATTGGTCACTGGACTCACATGATGTTAGTATGTCACGTGAGCCCCAGGAGAGCGGATGCTGATACCGCTGGAAAGGTGCCAGCACAAGAGCTGAGTATAAGCAATTTTATTTTAACGGGGGCAAACATGGTGAATGAGAAGGGGTTGGCCAAGTAGTGGACAACCCCTTTAACACTTCTGTTTTTTCTATAGCATTCTTACTGTGACCAACCCCTTTAATAGTTATTTTTTGTCTATTAAAATGCAAAGTGAATGAACAAAAAAGAAATCAAATGACTATTTGTTCTGATCACTAGTGATCATGGAACTGCTTGATTCTCGGTACTTGAAATGGGCATTTTGGTGCTCGGGTGCGTTTACAGAGTATAATAGAAGTCATTGTGGAACATTGTTAAAGAAAATCTACCCTCCCTGGAAATGCTGTGTTTATGGCTGGCTGTATGTGGGCAGAGAGGCGAACTGCCCAATCATTGACCTCCATTATACTCGTTACTCGAGTTGAGCCCTTTCAGAGGGTCTGACCTGCTCGGCAGGAGTAATGAGCATTAGAGCATTTTAGTGTTCGCCCATCACTAGGGACCATCTTCTACCTTCAAATCATCCTCAATTCTTCCAGAGACACTTGCACACAGTTTTTGAAGGAACTCTTCAGACTTGATGATTTTTGAGGGTTTTTGCCCTGAAGAGTTCTTTGCAGCCTTTTGATTGAACAGTGCCTAGTTTGGAGAAGTCAACATGCAATTTTTTTAAACATCCTCAGGAAACAAAGCTAAAAAACAAACCTCACATATGAACAGCAGAGTGTATTTCCCGTAGACTTGTTTTCCAATAGTTTTTGAAGCAGTTTTTGAGGTGGATATTGGCGAGGACCACCTCAAAAAAACTCCTGAAAAAAATTTCAATGTGAACATACTTTATATTCTTAAAATAGCCTAAGCTATAATACCTTCATTTCCACTGACGGGTCCCCTTGAAGCAGGGTCCAGTCATATCGAATGATAGCGTGGTCGTCACTGCTCTCACGTCCATCCAGTAGGACCCAATCCACAGGCAGCTGAAGAACCACGTCTTGTCCAGCATTGCTGTTGGGTGGCTTGTCAGGATCTGTAAGAGGACGAGTGACATTCTGTAACTTCAGGGATCTCTAAATTATATAACTGTGAAAGTAAAGAAACTTCTAGGTGTCTACGGCCATAGAATGAAACTCTCGTAAAGTCAATTGTTACCTTTCAGGGAAATGTATTCTGCATATAAGAACTTTGGTGAATCCCGAGTATGCTTAGTACTGAAAACATATTGAGAACATATTGTGTATTGTACATCAGTGTGCACATGATATACAGCGGTGCCCTGTGTGCGGTACATCACCATCTGCTATGCCGTCTGCCGAATCTCAGGGAGTGAATGTTCCTTTCCGAAAACTACTAATTAGCTGAATTGTTTATATGCTGGAAATATGTTAGCAAGTATTGTGTATCTATTCTTCTGCACCTCATTTACCCCCATTTACAAGAATATACCGCCACGCCATAGTCTGGATGTTAAGGTATTGGCACCGTTATTCATCATGTGTATTTCTGGAGAAATGAACATAAACCTAGAAGAGTGGTCTACAACCAGGCCAGACAATCGAGCAGCAGATCAGTAGCAGAAACTTTACAAATATCTTCTATATCCTTATGGCATTTGTGTCAGAGCAGTCTCTCTACATTTAGAGACTTGTGACAGGATCTGGGCCAGAGTCTCTCATTGCCATCTGATGCTCCTCACATTAAACATATTTCCCTTTTTTTTGGTGCTGAAAGGGTTAGTGACAGTTTTGCTTTCCAGCAGCTTCTGACTACTGGCCTCGGGTGCTTCCGGTTGGTGACCACTAACTTCTCCTCTATATGGTCACATCTCCCAGTAGAGGGCACTGGTTATTTTGAATCCATTCTGTAGCTAGGCCTGAGGTGGAAGGAGCTGCTGGAGACCTTGTTGCTGTGAAGTGGTGTAGGTTGCAGTTCTGGTGTCTGACTGCAGCCATGAAGTTGGGCTTTATCCTTTGTCGTTCCCCCTGTTGGTCGTACATTCCCTTCATGTTGTGTTAGTTCAACAGTGGGACTAGCAATCCTCACCTGCCAACTCACTAGCCAGGGTTATTACATAGTATATCAGGGTTTCAGGTATCCTGTTCAGCGACCAGTGTGGAACCTGTATAGGGACTAACCAGAAGATTAGGGTACAGCCGCAGGTGAGTGCAGGACGTGTCCCATCTTCCCCCTCGCTAGCGCCAGGGTAATTTCTTTTCCTAGATCTGAACAGCTCATTTACATATTACGAAAAATGTGCATTTCTCTGGAATAAAGATATCAATGTATCATTTTATTCAACTTTCTGTGACCTGCATGCCCATATAGATGGCATAAGGGGGCTAATTCTACTGATAGATGCCTTTTAATGCACATAAATATACTATTTTTAGAAGTAATGGCTTCACATCAGCGGTATTCTGCAGCACTGCTGGATCCGGCACAAATGCAGTACAGTTCAATACAGTTCACAGGCATCGTGGCAAGCTCCGGTCACATGCTGTCACATGCTCCGGTCACATGACCGCATGTGACCAGAGCTTGCCGCGATGCCTGTGAAGTGTATTTGTGCCGGATCCGGCAGTGCAGCAGAGTACCGCTGATGTGAAACCAGCCTAAGCTACATACTTTTCTTTTGAAGAGTTGAGTTGCAGTACCTAGAAGTGGCCACCAACCAGTGAACGGCGCTGTCTTTTCTAGCTCTGTACACCTATACATCCAGCCTGATAACAGCTGACTAGTGGGGATACGAAGCATTAGACCCCCACTGTTCTGATATGTCGGACTCCCACTGAGCATCAATATCAAAGTAGTAGACAACCTATTTAATGCTTTTATTCTCTATCCTCATACTCCGTTCCATTGTATGGTGCCTAAATTAAAGGAAGGGATGGTTTTTAATGTTTATACAAACCTCTATGCAAATATTTATTCCAGTGCATAAAATGAAAAACCTTATCCCCTTCCTCACATAATGAATTTCCATTTTTGCGGCTTTGTTTTTCTTCTCGTTTTCGTTTATTCTTCCATATCTTTTTATTTCTCTGTACAAACAGCCGTACGAAGGCTTGTTTTTGTGGGACAAGTTTTCAAGTCGTTTTGAAGGACACTGATCATTTTATCACATGATGTACTAAAAACAGAAAAAAAATTCCAAGTGGGGTAGGGTAAAATTGCTAAAAAAAAAAATGCAATTCCACAATTGTTTTTACGGCATTCATTAGGCAGTAAAATTTAACCAGCGGTATGATTCTAAAGGTCAGTACGATTACGGCGGCACTACCAAACTTATTTTTTATAGTTTAAGTGGAAAAAATGCTTGAAAAAATGTACCATTTTCTGAGACTTTTAATTTTTTTATGTTTTCATTTTTTGGTATATGGGGCTGTGCGTGGGCTTATCTTTTTGCACCCTGGGAAGAAACAGAAGTCACCATGGCCATAATTATATACACAGTAACCTGTCATTTGATTCATTGGTTGGGAAAACAGACCCCACACCGTCACAGAAGCAGGCCCCCACCTTGATAAGTCCCCAAATCAGGGTTGCTTGCAGCAATTAAAAGGTTAACAGCTTTCATTACTTTTCTTTAGAGGGAAGGTGTCGCATTTTTTTATTTTTGTATTAATAATAGTGATTATGTATTCAAGTATTTTTAATACAAAATTAAATTCACAGTTTATTTAGTTTTTATTTAATACTAGTGTTACTGAAGCCCTGGGGGCTGCCATCTTGGATGTGCTGTGTGTAATGTTACTCAAGTCAAATATGGCAGTGCCTGTGCATAGGAGACAGTTGTCAGGCTGCGACCCTATACGTAACACAGAGACCGCTTGTGCTGTGAGCTGAATACGCCCCCTGGGCTGTCCAGATCACAGCAGAGGGAGGAGATTGCCACCATCTTTGTGCAGCTCACTTGCATGCTGTGTGCTGCACTTACCCCTGTCATCTGTTTGGGTTGTGTGAGTACTGCCGCCAGGCTGCCCTCCCTTCCCACCCCAGCCCCCCGCTGCCTCTCCACCCCGCCTCCGCTCTCTTTCCCCCGCTGCCGCCCCTCCCCCCACCGCTGCCGACACCGCCCCCCCCCCACCGTTCCCCCTGCTCTCGTGTGCTCCTTCGCGCCGCCGCTTCTACGAAATACAGCAGAGCATGGAATACAGCAGAGCGCAGTATACAGAGGCGCACGGAATATAGCAGAGCTCGGTATACAGCAGGGCGCAGAATACAGCGGCGCACATAATACAGCAGAGCACAGTATACAGCGAAGCGTGGAATACACCAGAGCGCGGTATGCTGAGGATCACGGAATACAGCAGAGCGTGGTATATGGAGGAGCACGGAATGCGAGCATGCGTGTGGCAGAGCATTGCGATTGTGCATGTGGCAGATCATTGTGGGTGTGCGAGTGTGTGTGTGGCAGAGCATTCTGGGTGTGTGAACGTGCGTTTGGCAGAGCATTGCGGGTGGGCGTGCTGCAGAGCATTGCAGGCGGACGTGCCTGCAGCAGAACATTGCTGGTACGGGGTGTGAAGAGCACTATGTGGGGAGCACTATGCAGCTGTCCTTGGTGACACTTTAGACATTAGGATCACTTTGCGATCACCAACAAAATGACTCCGCACTGTGATCCTAAACTTCATCTTCTCATCCTTTTGGAAACACCCAGATTGGGAGGGGAGGTGACATCACACACAAGAGAGCGGATTCTGCACACTTTTACTGCAGCTGTAATGTGAGCTAGGTCTATAGTAGGATTTTAGCAGCTGCTCCCCCTAGTGTTTAAGAGTGCAAAATATCAAACTTTTTTTATTTTATTTTATTTTTTTATATATTTTGCTCAATTAAAAACAAATAATAATAATATTTAAAAAAAATTAAAACATTAATACTTTATATTTTTTCAGTTATTGATTTTTTTTTTTTACGGCACCTTCCCTTTAAGCCTAGGAATCACATATTAGGATTCAGCCCCAAGAAGGGGAAGGTGGGTTGAAAAAAGTATACATACAAAAGCATGCACCTGACATTTTCTCTGGATCCATCAGAGACATAGAGCTCCTTCTTCGTGGTGCCCCAGTAATGTATATTAATGATAAGGCCTATAGAAGAGGTTAGACATGTCATGATAATAATGTGCTTAGGTAGACAGGAGAGGTTAGGGATAAAATAGGTGCCAACTCCCTAGAACAGCGGTGGGGAACCTCCGGCCCGCAGGCCGCATGCGGCCCGCCATGACCTTTTATATGGCCCCCGGGCAGATTCCCGGGGGAGGCAGTTCTCGTGCTGTCACTGCGGTCTTGCTGCCGCCGGCCCTTTAAATCCACACATTGCTGTTTGTGCTGCAATGTGTTCTTCCATCGGCCAGTGCCAATTGTGGGCGGGTCCACAGCAGCCTCACAGCTTCCAGCGTTGTGTGCACGCCCCCTGCCCTCCGGAGATCAGTGCCCGCCTTCTCCTTCTGATGCAGTGTGTCCGGCTCCTGCACTCCGGTGATGTGAATGCAATGCTGCTGTGAGTCCAGCGCCGACCCTCTGCTGCTATGTGCCCTGCCCAATGCTTTGTGCCTAAACCCCAGTTCTGTAAACCCTCTCCCCCAGAGTTGCAAGAAACTCTCAGCACAGTGTGCCCCCCAATGTCCTGTGTGCACCCCCCACACAATCCTGTGCGCAGCCCCCCAATGTCCTGTGTGCACCCCCCACACAATCCTGTGTGCAGCCCCCCCCCAGTCCTGTGTGCTGCCCATCACCCAGTCCTGTGTGCAGCCCCCCAATGTCCTGTGTGCACCCCCCACACAATCCTGTGTGCACCCCCCACACAATCCTGTGTGCACCCCCCACACAATCCTGTGTGCAGCCCCCCCAGTCCTATGTGCAGACCATCACCCAGTCCTGTGTGCACCCCCCCAGTCCTGTGTGCACCCCTCCCCCAGTCCTGTGTGCACCCCCCCAATGTCCTGTGTGCAGCCTCCCCCCCAGTCCTATGTGCTGCCCATCACCCAGTCCTGTGTGCACCCCCACACAATCCTGTGTGCAGCCCAGCCCCCAGTCCTGTGTGCAGCCCAGCCCCCAGTCCTGTGTGCAAAGCAACCTCCGTGAGGTGCCTGTGCCCCCAGCCCCGCGTGAGGTGCCTGTGCCCTCAGCCCCGCGTGAGGTGCCTGTGCCCCCAGCCCCGCGTGAGGTGCCTGTGCCCCCAGCCCCGCGTGAGGTGCCTGTGCCCCCAGCCCCGCGTGAGGTGCCTGTGTTTCCCCAGCCCCGCGTGAGGTGCCTGTGCCCCCAACCCCGCGTGAGGTGCCTGTGCCCCCAGCCCCGCGTGAGGTGCCTGTGCCCCCAGCCCCGCGTGAGGTGCCTGTGTCCCCAGCCCCGCGTGCCTGTGCCCCCAGCCCCGCGTGCCTGTGCCCCCAGCCCCGCGTGCCTGTGCCCCCAGCCCCGCGTGCCTGTGCCTGTGCCCCCAGCCCCGCGTGCCTGTGCCTGTGCCCCCAGCCCCGCGTGCCTGTGCCTGTGCCCCCAGCCCCGCGTGCCTGTGCCCCGCGTGAGGTGCCTGTGCCCCGCGTGAGGTGCCTGTGCCCCGCGTGAGGTGCCTGTGCCCCCAGCCCCGTGTGAGGTGCCTGTGCCCCCAGCCCCGCGTGTGGTGCCTGTGCCCCCAGCCCCCTCTTGTGATGTGCATGCCCCCAGCCCCATGCCCCCGTTAATTAATTGTTTCACCCAATATAGCAGGGTCATTTAAACATTGATAATTTTGTGCAGCCCCCGAAGGTTGGTAGAAATTTCCAAATGGCCCCCAACAGAAAAAAGGTTCCCCACCCCTGCCCTAGAGTATATATTATAGTTGGGTTTTAAAAGGATTGTCCACTTCAGAGGTCTTTTTATACTTTACTACTTGTATTTGAAGCTAAAAACTATATTTGCAATTGTGTTTCAATGAAAATGTTGCAACGTTTGTCTTTTACAGGATCCTTGTATCCCGTAACATTCAACTTTGATGTAGTCTGTTGTCATAATTCGGCTTAGAGGGACTCAAAAAAAAGACAAATAAAAGAGTTACAAAGTCCCCATTATGATGGATTCTCAGCTAACGCATTCTGCAGTCAGCAATATACACTCAGGTGACTGGGCTCCTGGATGGGTGGGTGGGTGACTGGGCTCCTGGATGGGTGGGTTGTGACTGGGCACCTGAATGAATGGATGACTGGGCTCCTGGATGGGTGGGTGGGTGACTGGGCTCCTGGATGGGTGGGTTGTGACTGGGGACCTGGATGAATGGGTGACTGGGCTCCTGGATGGGTGAATGGGGACCTGGATGAATGGGTGACTGGGCTCCTGGATGGGTGGGTTGGTGACTGGGGACATGAATGAATGGGTGACTGGGCTCCTGGATGGGTGGGTGGGTGACTGGGGACCTGGATGAATGGGTGACTGGGCTCCTGGATGGGTGGGTGGGTGACTGGGGACCTGGATGAATGGGTGACTGGGCTCCTGGATGGGTGAATGGGGACCTGGATGAATGGGTGACTGGGGACATGAATGAATGGGTGACTGGGCTCTTGGATGGGTGGGTGAATGGGCTCCTGGATGGGTGGGTGGGTGACCGGGGACCTGGATGAATGTGTGACTGGGCTCTTGGATGGGTGGGTGAATGGGGACTTGGATGAATGGGTGACTGGGCACCTGGATGAGTGGGTGACTGGGCACCTGGATGAGTGGGTGACTGGGCACCTGGATGAGTGGGTGACTAAGCATCTGGATGAGTGGGTGACGGGTTAGGGGGCCTGGGTGACTTAGTAGAGTGCGCTAGATGACTTGGTAGAGTGGCCTAGATGACTTGGTAGGGGGCCTGGATGACTTGGTAGGAGGGCCTGGATGACTTGGTAGGAGGGTAGGAGGGCCTGGATGACTTGGTAGGAGGGCCTGGATGACTTGGTAGGAGGGCCTGGATGACTTGGTCGGAGGGCCTGGATGACTTGGTCGGAGGGCCTGGATGACTTGGTCGGAGGGCCTGGATGACTTGGTCGGAGGGCGTGGATGACTTGGTCGGAGGGCGTGGATGACTTGGTCGGAGGGCGTGGATGACTTGGTCGGAGGGATTGGATGACTTGGTCGGAGGGCCTGGGTCACTTGGTAGAGGGGCCTGAGTCACTTGGTAGGGGGGCCTGGGTCACTTGGTAAGGGGGGCCTGGGTCACTTGGTAAGGGGGGCCTGGGTCACTTGGTAAGGGGGGCCTGGGTCACTTGGTCAGAGTGCCTAGATGACTTGGTAGAGGGGCCTGGGTGACTTTGTCGGAGGGCCTGGATGACTTGGTAGGGGGGCCTGGATGACTTGGTAAGGGGGGGCCTGGATGATTTGGTAAGGGGGGCCTGGATGACTTGGTAAGGGGGGCCTGGATGACTTGGTAAGGGGGGGCCTGGATGACTTGGTAAGGGGGGGCCTGGATGAATTGATAGATAGGGGTCCTGGCATTGGGAATGGATCTATCCTAAGCATCTACCTCTTACCCAGGATGCTGGTCACAGTGCCGGGAGAAGGCCAGGAAGCATTGCGGCCGGTGAGGGTGAAGCTGGTGTAGTCCCGGTGCGGAGAGAACTGGCACACATTGTGCCCTCGGTGGGTACAGTCAAAGAGGAAGCAGCTGAAGCCGCGGCCGGACCTCTCCACCACCGCGGCCGAGCACCGGGGCAGGGAGCAGCACACCTGCAGGCACTGCTTCCAGCTGTACACCTCGTCCGGGGCCTGCAGGAAGGCGGCTCCGGCCTCCAGCGAGTCCTTGGTGCGGATGATGAAGTCCTCCAGCCGGTTGAAGTTGCACACATCCTCGCCGGAGTCTCCGGACGGCCGCACGGCCACCTCCTGCAGCTGCTCCTGCATAGCAGCCTCCTCCTCCGCCTCCCGGCCATCCCCGTGCGGCCGGTGCCGGGGCCAGTCCTCCGCCTCCCGGCCTTCCCCGTGCGGCCGGTGCCAGTCCTCCGCCTCCTGCCCCGGCGCTTGTCTCTGCTGCTGCAGCTGCTTACGGAATTCCTCCAGCAGCTCCTCCACCCCGGAGATCTGGGACCGGAGATCCGTCAGCTGAGGAGCAGGCGAGCCCGAGGAGACCCTCCGGGAGCCCCCCGGATCGGAGCAGAGCAGCAGTGTGAGCAGGCTGAGGCAGACCACCGGGACGTGATGGGCAGGGAAGGGGTAGATCATGGCGACTCCTGGGCCCCGGGAGGTCAGTACGGTGGGCAGCCTGGCAGTGTCATTGTGATGGATGGGCTACACGGCAGCAGGACGCAGCCAAAGGCCAGAGCATGGCAGCCGTGACCACCGGAGGATGTGACGGGAGGGCTCCACAGTGCCAGGTGGACGGGAAGGGCAATCAGCACCGGGAGGAGGGACAGCTCCAGTGACGTCACCGCCGCCCTGCTGGAGACCAGACGTCATCCTGGCCGGCATCTGCTCTGTACACGGGGGATGCGGGAGAATACACGGGGAATACAGGAGCAGGAGGGTAACGCAGGGGGAATACACAGGGGATACGCAGGGAAATACACAGTGAGGGGAGAGAATACACGGGGGAATACAGGAGCAGGAGGGTAACGCAGGGGGAATACACAGGGGATACGCAGGGAAATACACTGGGAATACACAGGGGAGAGAATACACGGGGGGCATACAGTGTATACACGGGGGGAAATAAAGGGGGTATACACAGGGGGAATACACATTGTATAAGCAGCAGAATACACTGGGAATATGGGTGGGAATACACTGTGGGTGAGGCAATACACAGGGGCGTACAGGAGTGTATACACAAGGGGAATACAGGAGCAGGGGGAATACACATTGTATAAGCAGCAGAATACACTGGGAATATGGGTGGGAATACATGGTGGGTGAGGCTATACACGGGGAGTACATGAGTGTATACACAAGGGGAATACGTGGGTGAATACACAGGGTATAAGCAGGGAATACAGGAGATTCTACATAGGGGGAATACACAGAAGGGGATAGGGGGGAAATACACGGGGGAATGCAGTATGGTATATACAGGGGCAATACACGAGGGGGATACACTGGGGGTATATACGTAGGGATTACACAAGAGACATACATAGGTGTATACACAGGGAACATACGGCGGAATACACAGGGTGATATACTCAGGGGAATACATTGTGGAATACACAGGGGAATAGTGAAGACCTGGCCCTGGTCTTGTCATCTGATCCAGGGGCAGACATATCATTGGTGCAACCAGCCACATTGAGGTCAGGTTACCTGCGATCACAGGTTGGAGGACTATGGGAATTCCCAGCTGTGGCCGAGGCTAACCTAAGTGTGATGTCATCGCACATCACTGCTCAGTCTCTGCTTGAATTTACAGCATATGGTCATGTACCATGATTGTGTGCTGTGATTCAGATGTAGCAGAGCTGGAATCGTTGTGTGACCTCTTGTGGATCCTGCAGGGGTGTTTTAGGTGGTAATAAAGTGGTGAAAGAGGGTGTTCTTTTGTATTTTCTTTCAAATAAAGAATTTTTTAGGCGCTTGTGTTTATTTCATATTCACTTACAGATTAGTAATGGGGGCTGTCTCATAGACGCCTCCCATTACAAATCTAAAGCTTAGTGTCAGCTGTGAGCTGACACTATAACCCCTTATTACCCCAATTGCTACCACACCAGGGCAATCAGGAAGAGTCTGGTAAACTGCAGGGGTTGTTGCATCAAATGGATGCAACAACCCTGGGCAGCTGCAGGCTGATATATTTAGGCTGGGGTGGGTCCAATAAACATGGATTTCGCCAGCCTGAGAATACCAGCCCCCAGCTGTCTGGCTTTATCTTGGCTGGGTATCAAAATAGGGGGACCGAACACTTTTTTTTTTTTTTTTAATTATTTATTTAAATAATTTTATTTTTTTTAAAATGCACGCTGTTCCACCTATTTTGATACACAGGCAAGATAAGAGCACGGTTGGGGGCTGTAGCCATGGCTTTATCTGTGCTGGGTATCATAATATGGGGCACGGCTGCCTATAGGACTTTCAAGGCCCCATACTGACAAAATTTTCGGGCCCCCTCGAGACTCCGCCCAAGCTCCACCTCTACCCCTCAAACCTTCCCCAGACTCACCACCACTCTTGGAAATACGTGTGTGTGTATATATATATACACAGTATATATATATATATATATATATATATATATATATACTGTATATATATCCACACATACATACACACACAGTCATGGCCAAGGCCAAAAATGTTAGCACCCTTGAGGTTGTTCTAGAAAATGAAATATTTCCCTCAGAAAATTAATAATGCAACCCCTACACTGCCCCTCTCCATAATATTGCTCTCACGGTGCCCCTATGTACAATATCCCCCACATACTGACCATTTAACTACACACAATGCCCCTCTATATATCTCTCACACACACACTGTCTCTCTGTATAATATCCCCGCACAGACCCACTGCTCCTCTGTATAATATAACCTACACACACTGCTCGTCTGTATATCATCCCCTCACACACTGCTCCTCTATATAATATCCCCCACACACTGCCCCATTGTATAAAATACCCACACACACACTGCTTCTCTGTATATCCCACACACACTGCCCCTCTGTACAATATTCACACACACTGCCTCTCTGTATAATATCCCTCAAGTACGCTACCCCTTTGTATACTATCCCCCAAACAAGCTGCCCCTCTTTATATATCCTACCACATACACTGCCCCTCTGTATAATATCCTCCTGGTATATATGTCTAGTCCTGGCATTTATGTCCCTTTCCTGGAATATATGTCCCCATCCTGGTATGTATGTCCCCATCCTGGTTTATTGTCCTACTCTTCCTAGCATATATATCCTACTCCTGGTCCCCATCATGGTTTATTTGTCCCCATCCTGGTATATTTGTCCCATCCTGGGTCCCTTCTGATGTATTTCTCCCCTCCTGGGCATATTCTGTTATGTATGTCCCCATCCTGGTTTCTGTCCCCTTCCTGGTATATATGTCTTATTCCTGGTTTATTTGTCCTTTTCTCAGCATATATGTTCTTCTCCTGGTATATGTCTCCATTCTGGGCCCCTCCTGGTGTATATAAATATCCCCCTCCTGGACACATTCTGATATATATGTCCCCATCCTGGTTTCTGTCCCCTTCCTGGTATATATTGCCTCCTCCTGGTATATGTGTCCTATTATTGGTTTATTTGTCCCCTTCCTAGCTTATATGTCCTCCTAGTATATGTGTCCCCATCCTGGGCCCCTCCTGGTGTATATATAAATTCCCCCCCTGGGCACATTCTGGTATGTATGTCCCCATCCTGGTTTTTGTACCCTTTTATAATACCTTCTCCTTCTTGTATATATGCCCCAATCCTGTTTTATGTCCCCTTCCTTTTATATACACTACAGTTCAAAAGTTTAGGGTCACTTAGATATTTCCTTATTCTTGATAGAAAGCACATTTGTTTTCAATGATGCTACCATTAAATTAAACAGAAATACACTCTATACATTGCTAATGTGGTAAATGACTATTCTAGCTTCAAATGTTTGGTTTTTAATGCAATATCTACATAGGTGTATAGAGGCCCATTTCTAACAACAACCACTCCAGTGTTCTAATGGTACATTGTGTTTGCTAACGATGTTAGAAGGCTAATGGATGTTTAGAAATACCTTGAAAACCCTTGTGAAAGTATGTTAGCACAGCTGAAAACAGTTTTGCTGATTAGAGAAGCTATAAAACTGACCTTCCTTTGAGCTAGTTGAGAATCTGGAGCATTACATTTGTTGGTTCCTTTAAACTCTCAAAATGGCCAGAAAAAGAGAACTCTCATGTGAAACTCGACAGTCTATTCTTGTTCTTAGAAATGAAGGATATTCCATGCGAGAAATTGCCAAGAAACTGAAGATTTCCTACAACGGTGTGTACTACTCCCTTCAGAGGAGAGCAAAAACAGGCTCTAACCAGAGAAGAAAGAGAAGTGGGAGGCCTTGCTGCACAACTGAGCAACAAGACAAGTACATTAGTCTCTAGTTTGAGAAATCGACGTCTCACAGGTCCTCAAATTGCAGCTTCTTTAAATAGTACCCGCAAAACGCCAGTGTCAATGTCTACAGTGAAGAGCGACTCTGGGATGCTGGCCTTCAGTACAGAGTGGCAAAGAAAAAGCCATATCTGAGACTGGATAATAAAAGGAAAAGATTAATATGGGAACACAGATATTGGACAGAGGTAGATTGGAACAAAGTGTTATGGACAGACAAATCAAAGTTTGAGGTGTTTGGATCACACAGAAGAACATTTGTGAGATGCAGAACTACTGAAAAGATGCTGGAAGAGTGCCTGACGCCATCTGTCAAGCATGGTGGAGGTAATGTGATGATCTGGGGTTGCTTTGGTGCTGGTAAAGTGGGAGATTTGTACAAGGTAAAAAGAATTTTGAATTAGGAAGGCAACGCCATGCTATACCCTATGGATAGCGCTTGATTGGAGCCAATTTCATCCTACAATAGGGCAATGACCCAAAGCACACCTCCAAATCATGCATGAACTATTTAGGGAAGAAGCAGGCAGTTGGTATTCTATCTGTAATGGAGTGGCCAGCCCAGCCACCAGATCTCAACCCTATGGAGTTGTTGTGGGAGCAGCTTGACCGTATGGTACGCAAAAAGTGCCCATCAATCCAACATGTGGGAGCGGCTTCTGGAAGCATGGGGTGAAATATCTCCAGATTATATAATCAAATTAACAGCTAGAATGCCAAAGGCCTGCAAAGCTGGAATTGCTGCAAAGGAGCATTCTGTGACGAAAGCAAAGTGTGAAGGAGAAAATTATTATTTCAAGTAAAAATCATTATTTCTAATCTCGTCAATGTTTGGACTATATTTTCTATTCATTATGCAAGTCAGTTGATAAAAGTATGATTTTTCATGGAAAAGACAAAATTGTCTGGGTGACCCCAAACTTTTGAACTGTAGTGTATGTCCTCCTTCTTGTATATATGTCCCCTTCCTGGGCCTCTCCTGGTATATTTGTCTGCCGCAAGAAGAAGAAAAAACAAAAACATTTTACTCACCCTCCCCGACTTCTACGTTGTATGGCATCCGCTCTGAGCCGCGATGCATTTCTGCTGGATGTGCGCCCTACAATGCACATCCAGCTGAAGCATGGCAGGGACTGGGGTCAGTGGGCCCCCCCACCACACCTAGCAATCTTCAGCTCATGGAGCACCTACCTTTCCCCAGTGGAAGCTGCGTCCTCGCCACCTCCGCAGATCTTGATTGCCTGCAGCAGTGTGATGAGGCCGCAGAGTGTACTCTGCTCCACTGATCTTGCTTCAGCCACATGGCTAATTTGCATGCAATGCAAATCAGCAGGGTGTTGTGGCCGAAGCGACACAGCCGGCTCCCTCTGCTGCGGCTGTAATTGTGGCCTGGTGAAATGGGGGACCGGCCAGACCCGGGGCATAATAAAGCTAATTAATCACCCCAGACCCTCTCTTCATTGGGCCCCATACACCAGTCATGGTTGTCATGCCCTGATGGCGACCCTGATATGGGGGGACCCTACGTCAATTTTTTTAAATTTATTTTTACTGTATGCTATAGACCCACAGACCAGGACTGTGATTGGAAGTGTCAGACATGCTGTCACTCAGCGAGGTGGTGCGTCTGACTGCAACCAGTCTCAGTCGGGGGAAGCAGTGAATATGCATGAGCCTAATGAGCTGCCCATGAAGAAGAATCAGAGGCCACGGGAGCATACAGCCGCACCGGTGAATTTGTAAGTATGAAGCGTGTATTCCTTCCTACCCTTTTGCGCCAGATTCTGATTCCGATAGATTATTTGGGGACTAGCATCCGGCCAGATACCAGGGATCAATCCCCCGCCAACCCCGAGTCGGCGGGGGATTGATGTGCGAGTCCTCCCATCACTAGTGAGAAATGCAGGGATAAAAGAATTGAAACATCCTGCAGTTATTTTGTCAGAAGTTTGCGACAAATAAACTGCAGAAAATAAAACTGCAACGTGCGCAGAGCAAATCTGAATTCTCATAGACTTTGCTGGGAAGTCAAAAGTGAGAACTTTCTGTCAACAAAACTGCACCAAAAACATGACAAAAAACGCAGTGTGCGCATGTAGGCTAAGAATCAGCTTCTTACCTTACAGATAATGTAATCTGTAGGTACAGAGATGGAATAAACGGTGGGCATGCTACCAATTGAAAACCAGAATTAGGTAGTGGCATTGAGGTTACTTATCTTCCATATATCCTCTTCCCAATATTGTAGACAGCAGAATCCAGTCCTTCTTTCAGGGCCAACAGAGGATAAGGTTATGGTTGCACTTACTCACAATTTAATCCTGGACCATGCTATATGTCTCTGCAATATGTCTCGTCTCATATCCCAGTGTCCCGGTTCATCAGGAGGCAAACAGGATGATACATTGTATATGCCATATCACAGCTGCATCACACTGATGCTGGGTCATCTCACCCAGACATATGGAGGTGGATGCGTTTTTTTTTTTTTATCTCAGACTACTTTTTGTATGCAAGACTCCATTATACTCCTTTATGGGAAGAGGATATATGGAAGATAAGTAACCTCAAGCCAGGACCTGCTCGTGGTTTTCAATTGGATGCATACCCACAGTTTATTACATCTATGGACAAATATGTTACTTTAACTGTTTTTCTCCCAAGGCTTGGACTGCCATTATTTAGTTAGTGGTCATATTTAGTCTGAGGGAGGGTCAGTCGTAGTGGAGTAGGGGCATCAATAAAAATAAGGATGTAAAATCTCCACTGGTAGTCAGGGTCAATTGTTCTCATGGGATTATCCCAGGGAGATAGGCCTGGAATTGCCAACATATTTATTTGTAACACGGTTATTGGTATTTTGGTGCTTTTAAAAAAATGTTTTGTCAATAAACTATCTTTTAATGGCAGACTCTTCCTGTCACTGCATTGTTACTGTTTTGCTCCTAGTGGTGGAAAAATCTTTTTCTTCCTGTATACTACAAATTACAACCTGTTCTCACATTCCCTCATAGTTCATTGTGTTATTAAGTTTATTCCCAAGCAAAAAATCACTGGTTTAACTGAGGAGCAGCCATGAAGAGGATTTTCGAAGAAAAAAAGGAACATCATCCAGATAATCGAATGTGATCTCTCAGCCAAGAAAAGTGAGTGCCATGACAGTTTGAAGAATATGAAATTCAGTCCATCCATCCATTCAAAAGTGAAGCTGTGGATGTCCAGACAAAAGATTAGGAGTCAACATGTCGCCTCATCGCAAGGTCTACTAGTTCTAGCATGACAAAGACGGCAGTGGAGGCTGCTCATATGCTTCATAACAGTGAGATCACAGATGCCCATACAAGCACTGTGTGGTGCACGTTACACAAGTCTGGAATGGTGGCCCGAAAAAGTGATGAATCCTCAACTTCAATATCGTCATAAGAAGCATCGGTGTCATGCAGCCAAGTGACAGAGTGGGGAACCTCAGACTAGGGACCCTGCACTGTCAATTAGCTCACAGGTACGTTTGATGGTAGTGAGGTCTGAGTCGCCAGCATGACCCTAACTCCTGTCCAAGCCCTGGTATACCTCCCCTCCCCCTACTCCACCCAAGGGGTCAGTCGGGACCATAGTCACAAACCCCACAACAAAACACGGATGGGGAGAAACCAAAACTCATACACACAGCAAGCAAACACATAAGAGCAACAATACGTGCCCAGAGGAAAATAGTATAAAAGGGGGAAGTAAACTCACAATCGGGAAACTTCCAAACCGCACAATAACCACAGCACAGATTACCAAAATAGGATCACCACAATAAGACTGGAATCGGCCGGCCGCAGTCTTCCTGAGTCACTGGGCTGTGGGCAGTGTTTCAGCGCTCAGCACAGCCCAGCGTGACAGCCCATCAGCTCCCTCCTCCCTCACAGCAAAGCGCTGCAAGCAGGAGACACACTGGGCTGTGACGAGCGTTGAAAAACCACCCACAGCCCAGTGACTCAGGAAGACTGCGGCCGGCCGCGGTGATATCACATGATCTGGAACTTGAGGTGACATCACCAGATCCCCGAGGTCACTGAGCCCTGCGGTCACGCGATGGGGAAGAGTGATCCGCAATAGCGCCTCTCACAGTATTGCCAACATAAGGTGTTTGAGAGAAACATTGTTTCTCAACATAATATCGATCTAGCAAATAATAAATATGGGTGAACCACCCCTTTAATGTTTTTTGTGGATAACCACACCCAATGACCCACACACATGTCTCTGGACCAGGCACAAACCCACATGTTTATACCAAGAACCCATGCTACACAAGCGCTGCTGAACCCTATTCCAGGTAGACGATAATACTGACCCTGCCTGATCCTTGTCCGGGAGCCCAGAAGAGTGACCCTTACATAATGTACAAAACTGAGGGTGTTGCCCATAAACACAGAAAGAGGGTGATACCCCAGAGGACTTATTACCTCTTACTGTGGTTGTTAATAGTGGATTCTGCCAGAGGAAGGAACGCCGACCACTCTTCCTGCTTGTCAGACACAAAACAGTGCAAATATTGTTCCAGATTTTGATTCATGTGCTCCACCTGGCCATTGGACTGCCGGTGGAAGGCCGACGAGTGCAACAATTTGATCCTCAACTGAGAGCAGAATTCTTTCCAGAAGTTCGCAATTAACGGAGTACCCTTATCAGATACAATCTCAGACGGGAATCCATGGAGTCTGACAGTCTCGCATATAAAAACTGGGGCTCAAGTCTTGGTGTTAGGTAGTGACAGTAAGGCAACAAAGTGGGTCATTTTAGAGACTCTGTCAACCACCACTAAAATAACCGTGCTGCCAGGAGAGGGGGGCAGATCCGTAATGAAATCCATGAATATGTCCGTCCAGGATTTGCTAGGTACACCTAGAGTTAGCAAAATACTTCGAGAGTGCGATGGTTTGAATTGCGCACAGACAGTACATGCAGACACGAAGGAGACCTCATCCTTGGGACGCCAAAACCAACACAATAGGAGGTCTAATGTATCTTTCACCCAAGGGTGACGAGCTAGAACAGAATCGTGATGCTCACCCAGGGGAAAAAAAATGACCTGTTTGCTGGAATCCCCTTGACCTCAGGTATCTCAGAGTCCACTTCAGTAATGAGTGTCGACACAACCACTCCTTTCTGCAGGATGGGCACTGGTTGCTCCTGAGGTTCTCCCCCAGGGAAACACCTGGAAAAGGCATCCGCCTTAGTGTTCTTAGATCATAGATCCAGAGCGGTAGGTGACAAAAAAAGTTAAATCTGTGAAAGAACAAGGACCACCGAGCTTGTCTCGGAGAAAGGCGCTTAGCAGTCTCGAGGTACAACAGATTCCTGTGGGCATTAATAACAGTAACTGGGTGGGTGGACCCCTCCAGGAAGTGTTGCTATTCCTCAATGCCAACTTGATTGCGAGTAATTCCCTGTTACCTATGTCATAATTACATTCTGCGGGCGACAACTTCCTGGAAAAGAAAGCACATGAGCACATGAGCAAAGCTTATCCATTGATGGACCCCGAGACAACACATCCCCCACCCCCACCTCACAAGCGTCCCCCTCCACATTAAAAGGAAGCTGACACAAAACACTATTTTTAACCACTCAAAAGTGTGTAAAGCACTCTCAGTCCAGTCAGAGAAGTCCCTCCATTTCTTCATCATAAAGTACCAGTTAGAGGTCTGCCTATGGCAGAAAAATTCCTAATAAATTTTCTGTAATAATTTGTGAAACCTAAGAACCGCTGTAGCACTTAAAGGTTTTCAGGACGGTCGCAATTTAAAATAGCTTGCACCATTGAGAGATCCATCCTGAACCAAGACGCAGAAATAGTGTACCACAAGAAAGGCAACTCTTGAACTGAGGATACACACTTCTCCGGTTTGGCGTAAAGCTTGTTTGCTCTGAGTAACTGTAACACTTTCTTAACCCTAGAACGCATACCTGGGGCCTCGCAGGCCTGCTAGGTCATTTATTTTCTATGGTAGATTGTTATGCTTGCGCGTTCTAGGGTTAATGTGTTCTTTATGTGACCTACGGACTTGGGAATAAATGAGGATATCATCCAGTTAAATGACAACAAATCTACCCAACAGCTCAGCAAACACGTCATTAATAAAGTGTTGAAATACTGCAGGCGCATTGGTTAGACCAAAGGGCATTTCCAGATTTTTATAGTGACCCTATTGACCCTATGGAAGTGAGGTCTCAATCGCCAGCGTGACCCTAACTTCTGTCCAAGCCCTGGTATAACTCTCCTCACTCTCCTTCACCCAAGGATGAGCCAGGACCGTTGTCACAAACCCCACAACAAAACGGGGACAGGGGAGAAACCAGGACTCGTACACATGACAAACGCAAAGGAGCGACAATGCATGCACAGGGGAAAATAACATAAAAGGGGGAAAGTAAACTGACAACCGGGAAACTTCCACACTGCACAATATACACACCACAGATCACCAAAATAGGATCAACACAATAAAACTGGAATCGCTGCACAAACTAGAGCTATTATCGGTGCAGACTGAAAGAAAACGATACCTTAAATAGGAAGGAGATAGCTGCACGTTGCAATTAGCAACCTGACCTCCTAGTTCCTGCTCACGAGTCTGCAGGAATTAACCACTGCAGGGCTAAAGACCAGTGAACCTGAATCAGCTAAGGCTGCTTTCACACATCCGGTTTGAGCCGTGCGGCTCAATCCGGTGGTGAAACCTATGCAACGGATGCGGTGAAAACACCGCATCCTTTGCATAAGTTTTTTACATGCGGCCCGTCCGGTTTTTGACGCTTGCGGCATGCTACTGAGCATGCGCAGTGGCAAAAACCACATGCGGCGGTCGGATGCGTTTTTTGCCGCATCCGGCATCCATAGGGATGCATTGGGAAAAGCGCCGCATAGGCTGGATGCGGCGCGATGCGGTTATTTTTGCCGCACAAAAAAATGTGCCAGGCAACGTTCCATCTGGCCGCCGCATCGGCTAAATCTGCCGCATGCGGCAACAACCGGATGGAACGCAAGGCCATGCGGCACAATGCAGCACTAATTAAAGTCTATGCAGGAAAAACGCAACCGGTAGCAAAAAAAAACGGTTGCGTTTTTCCTGCAAAGTGCCGGATTGTGCCGCATAGCAAAAACCGGAGGTATGAAAGCTGCCTAACACCCAGCTCTGGCTCAGCAACTTTGAAGCATCAGGTTGCTTGTCAGACTCTGTAGTGTGAACAGAGTCCGACACCGCCGTGCCACCAAGTGCATGCAGAACAGAACATCGCATGATAGTCGGCTCGAGTTTGAAAAGAAGTACTAAAAGTGGACAGTAGAAAGTTGGAAATGGGTAAATTGAAGCTATGAGATGAAAGTCAATAGACTAGGCTCTAATGGGTGAAAAAAGTCTGAAATAAAGAAGGAAAACTGGGATAACGGATCAAGCAATTGAGTGGAGGAAGCCTGATATGGGGTTGTTTCACAGCCAAAGGCGTTGGATATTTGACAAGGACCGATATTGGTCTCAATGCTGAGCTACATGTGAGTATCCTACAAGACGAGTTACTTCATACATTCCAGTGCTATGGGTATGAAACGGGCAACATTATATTCCAGCCGGACAAAGATCCAACGCATATGTCAAGATTGGCGATGAAATGGTTCAATGACAAAAAAGTATAAGTGGTGGATTGGCCCCCACAGACCTCAACCCAATCGGACACTTGTAGGTAGAGTTGAAGAAAAATCTGTATACATACCCAAGTGAGTTGACCAGTAGGCACCAACATTGGGAACATGTGGAAGAGACTTGGAATCAGATGTGGGTAGAGACATGCTTAAATCTGATAGAGAAGATGCCCAGAAGGATTCAGGCAGTGTTGAAAGCCAAAGGTGAATTTACAAAATACTAACAAACTAAAATGTAAATTTAGATTTTTAGTAGCAAAATAGTGACAATGCAGTAACATGACAAGTGTGCCGCCCCTGCAGCAGTCAAACTGCTTGGATCCGGGGTTGCTATGGCTCGAGGGTCTCCGGACCCGGTGGCTTGCGGCCACTCGAATGTAAAAGAAGTATTTACAGGGGATAAATGCTTGTAACGCCACCTGCGGGTTGCGGTAAGGGGAGTACCGCCGCTGCCGAAGGGAGTACCGGGGCAGATGGTGTGGGGGCAGCAAGGTGTCAGTCCCTCCGCAGGTAGTGAAGGCTCCGGATTGTGGGGGAAAGCAGGGTTGGTGATTGGGTGGCACGGCTTTGGAAAGCAGGGTGCAGGGGTCAGGTTACTCACTGCGGTAGCTGGATTAGGTGGAATAAGCAGACACTCACACAGATGGTAAACCAAAGTCTCTACGTACCGCAGTCTCTGCGGGGGAGCTCGTCCAGGTCCCGCTCCCACCGGTGTCACTTGGTAAGTTGGGAGCCCTGCCTCCATGCACAAATTGATTGGCTGTTGTGGCCCCTTGGCTTGAAGCTTTCGGGGCCCCGCTACCCGTGTGTATGGCAGCTGTGCTCTTGATGACTTGCACTTGGGATTTTAGTGGGTTGTTTGCTTTGGAGAACCCTATCCCCCACCATGTGCTGATGCCTCTAACCTCTGAGCTCTTGGGGAAAGTTCATAAAGAGACTATCCTCCACAGGTTAATTATCAAGGCACCTGAAGCTCTTCCCTGATCTAGGGTCCTGTATCCTGCCATGCTCAGTACCGGTAAGGTAATTGGGCTTTCTGGTGCCAACAGTCCTCCTAGACTGCGTCCGTCACACCCGTCCAGTGTTCCTGATACCGGTCCCCGACTCCTGTAGTCCCGGACCACCGTCTGCAACCCAACATGTCGCTCCTCCCTGGGAGCTACAACTCTCCAGCTCCTCACTCTTTAAGGGCTAACACTCAACTCCCCTCCCACCAGTCTGCCTGACCCCTAGTTGGGCGGCCCTGCTCCAACTTGACCAACCCACTGGTGTGTCTGTACAGGTCATGGTGTGAGGTGTGGTTGGGATTTGTAGTGTGGATGTTAGTGACACCATTGTTGGGAACCTGGAACCATGGGGGGGTAGGCCCTGCACCCTTTGTGACAGGATGCAGTTCCCTGTAGCACCCTGATGTATTCAGGGGCGCTACAACAAGAATCTGCATAACTAATCATATGCTAAATTGTTGTAAGTCAAATTTATGTATGAGATAGTCAAGACGATGGTCTATAAAATTAAGGTAGTCTCAAGCTCAAAGCTGCAGTGGAGGGTGAGATATGGAGCCTAAAAGTTCAAAGTTCAAAATATTGTTAGCCTTTTGCTCATCACTGTATATCACAAAATTGAATACACCCCTCAAATTTTTGTAAATATTTTTTATACCTTTTCATGAGACAACACTGAAGATAAGATACTTTGACACAATGTAAAGTACTCAGTGTACAGCTTGTATAACAGTGTAAATTATTCAACATACAGCCATTAATGTCTAAACTGCTAACAACAAAAGTGACTAAATCCCTAAGTGAAAATAGCAAATTGTGCCAATTAGCCATTTTCCCTCACCGGTGTCATGTGACTCATTAGGCCAGAGTCACACTGACTCGGCGAGTCTCGCATTAGCATCACCAGGCACGGCCGCACACTCTATGGACAGGAGCTTCTCAGCTGCATGAATTTCAATGCAGCTGACCCACTCCTGTCCGGAGACTGTGCGGTCAGGCCGATGCGAGACTCGCCGAGACATACGCAAGTGTAACTCTGGCCTTAGTGTTACAAGGTCTCAGGTGTGAATGGGTAGCAGGTGTATTTGATATTATTGCTCACACACTCTCATACTGGTAACTAGAGGTTCAACATGGCACCTCATGGCAAAGAATTCTATAAGGGTCTGAAAAAAAGGAATTAGTGCTTTATATAAAGGTGTCCTAGGTGATAAGAAGATTGTGAACACCCTGAAAGTGAGCTGCAGCACAGTGGCCAAGACCATACAGTGGTTTAGCAAGACAGGTTACACTCAGAACAGGCCATACCATAGTCGATTAAAGAAGCTGAACACATCTTCAGCATCATATCCAGAGGTTGTATTTAAAAATAGATGTGTGAGTACTGCCAGCAATGCTGCAGAGGATAAAGGGGATGGGGGTCAGCCTGTCAGTGCTCTGACCATATGCCCCACACTGCTTCAAATTGTTCTGCATGGGTGTCTTCCCAGAAGGAAGCCTCTTCTAAGGATGATGCACATGAAAGCCTGCAAACAGTTTGCTGAAGACAAGCAGACTAAGAATATGAATTACTGAAATCATGTCCTGTGGTCTGATGAGACCAAGATACATTTATTTGGTTCAGATAGTGTCAAGCATGTGTGGCAGCAAACAGGTGAGGAGTACAAAGACAAGTGTGTTTTGCCCTTAGTCAAGCATGGTGGTGGGAATTTCATGGTTTGGGGCTGCATAGGTGCTTCCAGCTATGGGGAGCTACAGTAAATTGAGAGAACCATGAGTGCCAACATTTACTATGACATACTGAAGCAGAGTATGATTTCCTTCCTTTTAAAACCGGGCTGCGGCGCAGTGTTCCAACATGATAACGAGCCCAAACACACCTCTACTGATGGGTCTTTTTGGTTTGCAATTAGATGTTCTCACATTTCTATTTTGTCTGTGCCCTATCACATCCAAGGTGAGGCAATTTATACTCACCTGTCACCAGCCATCTCTACAGGCTACACTCCTAGATGGATTGTTGCATGGAGTGAAAGCCATCCTGTTAAAGGAATTTGTCACCAGTAGATTTGGGCGGACTTGCAGATAACCAGGACCGGCGGGTCTAATCAGCTTAAAAAAACAAAACGTTCTGGCCCGGGATTGATCCCGGTTATCTGGTTGGATGCTAGCCCCCATATAAGTCTATGGGGTCCAGAATAAAGATATTAACAATGGTGGTAGAAGAGATGGGGGATAGGAGCAAGCGCTTCATGTTTACTGAATCTCTGGCGCGGCTGTAACTGCTCCTGTGGCCACTCATTTACCTTCCTTGCATATGCACTGCTTCCCCCACCCACCAGCATCTGTGATGGGTTGCAGTCAGAGGCGTCCCTACCATGAGTGACAGCGTCTCTGACAGTTCCAATCACAGGCAGCTGTCTGCGTGTTTAATCATGGTATAAAATAAATAAAACAGTTGGCGTAGGGTCCCCCCATATTGTGATACCCAGCACAGATAAAGCATGCGGCTACAGGCTGCAGCTCCGAGCCGTGCGTTTACCTTGGCTGTGTATCAAAATAAGAGGAACTACATGCAACTTTTTTTTTTTTTTTTCTTAACCCCTTAACGACCTTTGACGTACTGGGTACGTCATGGTGACATGGTGCTAAACGACCCATGACGTACCCAGTACGTCATGGCGAAATCGCGGTCCCGGAGCCCCGGGGAGTCCAATTTCTTTAATTAAGCGGTAGATTCGGGAAGGAGGGGACCTCTGCCTGACCTCAGGAGGGGTGGTGCCTCCTCCCCGAACCTACAGAGGCTGTGATTGGCTGACAAACGCCGCTCAGCCAATTACAGTCACTGTAATGTTCCAGCCATTGAAAATGGGTGGAACATTGAAATCCAGCCCTGATCAGTGCTGCTGTAGCACTGGCCCTTGGCTGGAGCTGGGTGATCGGTGCTTCACCCGCCCCAGCTCTGATTGGAGAGACCGGTCTTGTGACCGGTCTCTCCAATCCATGTGGATCTGGGGCCTGTGACCGTCCCTGGAAGCCGAAGCTCTGCGGGTGCCCAACGGTAAGTTGCTGCCCCCGCTGCTCGCCCCTGTCCCCGATCGCCCGCCCCTGTCCCCGCCGCTCGCCCCTGTCCCCGATCGCCCGCCCCTGTCCCCGCCGCTCACCCCTGTCCCCGATCGCCCTACCAGCCCCGCCGCTCGCCCCTGTCCCCAATCGCCCTGCCCGCCACCGCCGCTGTCTCCGATCGCCCCGCCTGCCACCGCCAGCCCCGCCGCGGGTCCGATCGCCACCGCCAGCCCCGCCGCTGTCTCCGATCGCCCCGCCAGCCCCGCCGCTGCTCCCGATCCACCGCTGTCCCCGCCGCCACGCTCGATTTACCGCTGTCCCCGCCGCCGCTCCCGATCCACCGTTGTCCCCGCCGCCACGCTGCCACGCTCGATCCACTGCTGTCCCCGCCGCCACGCTCGCCACTGTCCCCGCCGCCGCTCCCGATCCACCGCTGTCCCCGCCGCCACGCTCGATCCACCGCTGTCCCCGCCGCTCCCGATCCACCGCTGTCCCCGCCGCTGCTCTTGATTCACCGCTGTCACGCTCGATCCACCGCTGTCCCCGCCGCCACGCTCGCCACTGTCCCCGCCGCCGCTCCCGATCCACCGCTGTCCCCGCCGCCACGCTCGATCCACCGCTGTCACCGCCGCCACGCTCGATCCACCGCTGTCCCCACCGCCACGCTCGATCCACCGCTGTCCCCACCGCCACGCTCGATCCACCGCTGTCCCCACCGCCACGCTCGATCCACCGCTGTCCCCGCCGCCACGCTCGCTGCCGCTCCCAATCCACCGCTGTCCCCGCCGACGCTCCCGATCCACCGCTGTCCCCGCTGCCACGCTCGATCCACCGCTGTCCCCGCTGCCACGCTCGATCCACCGCTGTCCCCGCCGCTGCGCTCGATCCACCGTTGTCCCCGCCGCCACACTCACCGCTGTCCCCACCGCCACACTCGATCCACCGCTGTCCCCACCGCCACGCTCGATCCACCGCTGTCCCCGCCGCCACGCTCGATCCACCGCTCCCGATCCACCGCTGTCCCCGCCGCCACGCTCGCCGCCGCTCCCGATCCACCGCTGTCCCCGCCGCCACGCTCGCCACTGTCCCCGCCGCCGTCGCACCCACCTTTTTCAGCCGCTGCTGCCCCCGAATCGGCCGCCGCCTCCTTCATCGCCACTACACCTCCTATCCCTCCATGTGCTGCAAGCCACCTTCCCCCCACATGTGGGGGGAGGGTGGCTTGCAGCACATGTGGGGGGAGGGTGGCTTGCAGTGCTCCACATGTGGGGGGAGGGTGGCTTGCAGCACATGTGGGGGGAGGGTAGCTTGCAGTGCTCCACATGTGGGGGGAGGGTGGCTTGCAGCACATGTGGGGGGAGGGTGGCTTGCAGTGCTCCACATGTGGGGGGAGGGTGGCTTGCAGCACATGTGGGGGGAGGGTGGCTTGCAGTGTTGCAAGCCACCCTCCCCCCACATGTGCTGCAAGCCACCCTCCCCCCTCCATGTTCTGGGGGCCACCCTCCTCCATGTGCCATCTCTCTCTCCCATCAGACTCTGCCCCCCTCCCCGATCTGCTGCCTGCTCTCTCCCATCCTCTTCATCTACTGCCCCCTCTCACCCTCCTCAATCTGTTGCCTCCTTCATCTGCTGCCTCTTCTGTCTGCTGTGATCCTGCTGCCTAGATCCATCCTGTAAGGTAGGTATCCCCATCTCACCTCCCTCCCCCCCCATCCTCTGCCGCTCCTCCGCCCGCTGCGCCATTTCCCATCATCCATCCGCTGCGCCCTTTCCCATCCTTTGCCGCTCCTCCATCCGCTGCGCCCTTTCCCATCCTCTGCCGCTCCTCCATCCGCTGCGCCATTTTCCATCCGCTGCGCCCTTTCTCATCTGCCGCCTCGCCCTCTCGCATCGCATTATCCAGCGCAGTTGCTCACTTCCAGACTGCAGTGGATGATGCGATGCGAGACTCGTGCATCGCTCTCACGTTTGGCACTGGTCTTAGTGGCAGGCGCTCATATTTTTTTTTTTTACTGATGTCTGTATTTTTTATTTCGCCAAACAAATTTTTTTGTATGGGGGGGGGTCTAGTTTCCAAAATGGGATCACATGTGGGGGAGCTCCATTGTTTAGGCACCTCAGGGGGTCTCCAAATGCAACATGGCGTCTGCTAATAATTCCAATCAATTTTACTGTGAAATGGCGCTCCTTCTCTTCTGAGCCCCACCGTACGCCCAAACAATTGATTTCCACCACATATGAGGTACCTGTGTACTCAGGAGAAATTGCACAATACATTTTATGGTGCATTTTTTCCTGATACCGTTGTGATAAAAAAAGCTACCTGTTTGAAAAAACAATTTTGTGGTAAAAATAATAATATAATATTTTCACAGCTGAACATTACAAACGTTTGTGAAGCCTCCAGGGGTTCAAAGTGCTCACTAAATAGCTAGATAAATTCCAATGAGGGGTCTAGTTTCCAAAATGGGATCACATGTGGGGGAGCTCCATTGTTTAGGCACTTCAGGGGGGTCTCCAAACGCAACATGGCGTCCGCTAATAATTCCAACCAATTTTGCTGTGAAATGGTGCTCCTTGCCTTCCGAGTCCTGCTGTGTGCCCAAACATTTGATTTCCACCACATATGAGGTATCTGCGTACTCAGGAGAAAATGCACAATACATTTTATGGTGCATTTTTTCCTGATACCGTTGTGAAAAAAAAGCTACCTGGTTGAAGCAACAGTTTTGTGGTAAAAAAAAAATGTTTTCTTTTCACGGCTCAACGTTATAAACTTCTGTGAAGCCCCCAGGGGTTCAAAGTTCTCATCAAACATCTAGAAAAAATATTTGAGGGGTCTAGTTTGGGGTCATTTGTGGGGGAGCTCCATTGTTTAGGCACCTCAGGGAGTCTTCAAACCCGACATGGCGTCCGCTAATGAGTGCAGCTAATTTTGCACTCAAAAATTCAAATGGCGCTCCTTGCCTTCCGAGTCCTGCCGTGTGCCCAAACATTTGATTTCCATCACATATGAGGTATCTGCATACTCAGGAGAAAATGCACAATACATTTTATGATGCATTTTTCCTGATACCCTTGTGAAAATACTAAGTTTTATGGCTAAAGTAACATTTTTGTGTTAAAAAAGTAAAATTTTCATTTTGTCGTCTACATTGCTTTGGTTGCTGTGAAGCTCCTAAAGGGTTAATAAACTTCTTGGATGTGGTTTTGAGCAGAGTGAAGGGTGCAGATTTTAGAATGGGGTCACTTTTGGGTATTTTCTGTCGCCTAGGTTTCTCAAATCACTCCAAATGTGATGTGATACCTAAACATTTTTTTTATGTAAATTTTGTTGGAAAAATGAGAAATTGCTGATGAACTTTGAACCCTTCTAACTTCCTAACGGAATTTTTTTTTTTTTCAAAAATTGCGCTGGTGTAAAGCAGACAAGTGGGAAATGTTATTTAGTAACTATTTTGTGTGACATATCTCAGATTTATGGGCATAAATTTTCAAATTTTGAAAATTGCGAAATTTTCAAAATTTTCGCCAAATTTCCGAAATTTTCACAAATTAACGCAAAACATATCGGCCTAAATTTACCACTGACATGAAGTACAATGTCACGAAAAAACAATCTCAGAATCACCAGGATCCGTTGAAGTGTTCCAGAGTTATAACCCGTCAAAGTGACACTGGTCAAAATTGCAAAAAATGGCCGGGTCTTTAAGGTGAAAACAGGCTGGGGGCTGAAGGGGTTAAATAATTTAAAAAAAAAAAAAACAGTGTGCAGTCCCCCCAATTTTGATACCCAAACATGATAAAGTCTGACAGCTGGGGGCTGGTATTTTTAGGCTGGGAAGACCCATACTTATTTGGCCCCTCAGCCTAAAAATAGCACCCTACAGCCGCCCAGGATTGCCGCATCCATTAGATGTGACAATCTCAGAGCTTTATTCAGCTCTTCCCGATTGCCCTGGTGCAGTGGCAATCAGGATAATAAGGGGTTGATGGCAGCCCACAGCTGCCACTAACCCCTAGATTAGTAATGGAAGGCGTTTATGAGACCCTCACTCCTATTACTAATCTGTAAGGGAAAAGAAATAAAAACACAAACATCGAAAAAATTCATTATTTGAAATAAAAGACAAAAAGCACCATCTTTCACCCCTTTATTAACCCCATTAACACCCCCTGCAGGTCCGACATAATCCACACGAGGTCCCACAACGATTTCAGCTCTTCTACATATAAAGCTGGGTCTGCAGATTTAACTAGATTTTATTAGGGGGGCAAGGAGCCATGTCACCTTTCCAGACCCTTTGTCTTACCAGTAATGTAGAGTATCCCTATAATTTCAGTGACAGATGACGAACCCGAGTAGGAGCTTGTTTTGTTCAGGATAATTTAGGGTTTTTATTGGTAACATTTTGGAGTACATAATATTTTTGGAACGCTTTCGGTATATGGCTAAGATCACATTCTTTTATTCAATATGTTTTACTTACACCAGGGTTTCGATGTAAATCCCATAAAAACGCGATTAAAGACCTGACAGAACCACACACTATGATGAGACAAATCTGCATCAAATTACGCAGCGTGGGCACAGAGCCTTAGTGTATGTAAACTTTTGACTTAAAAGTAATAAAAATGCCTTAACACATTTTTGGTCCCATTATTCTGGCATTTGGCATATATTAATAATCATGGTTCCTAATTGACCTAACACGGGAAATATTTATTCTGATTTCAGGTCATATAGTGATAAAAACAAGCATATGTGTCTTTTTAGATAGTGTATGTAAACTTCTAGTTTCAACTGTATGTCACAAAATGTTATACAATTGGGCAGTGAAGAAATAATAATGATATTTTTACCATTACAATGCCAAACGTGGACATGAACTGTGGTTTAGGCACATTGTAGGGCTCAGAAAGGAGGGGAGTATTTGAATTTCGGAGTGAAGATTTTGCAGATTTGTTTTTAGGGTAATCCATAGCATTTTTACAGAGCCTTTGTGCTACCAGTAACATGGAAGCCCCCAAATTTCCATTAACAGATGACTGACTTGAGTGCGAACTTTGTGAGTTGAGTTGAATACTATTTGGAGGTAATTTGGTCTACCGAACATTTTGGATCAGTTCACATTTATCTTAAGCTCTGTTTATAAGCGCTTATATCAGGGTTTCCATCTCAGAAATATGTGATTCAAATGAAATCCCCAACAGATCCATTCACTATAAAGAGGCAGCAGAGTTACTCCGGAGTATGTTTAGCCTCTATGTCCATCTTTTCAAAAGGTGGACAAAAAACAGTTGTTGATAGCAAATTGTGCACGTCTAAGGACAAGTAAAAAGATGAACACCACAGGCCAGACCGGAGTTCAAAGTGACTCTGCTTCATTACAGTGAATTTTCTGTTGCGAATTGTATCTGAATCTCGAGCTTCAGAAATTTAGAAGTAATCCCCGATGTACAGTTAGGTCCAGAAATATTTGGATAGTGACACAAGTTTTGTTATTTTAGCTGTTTACAAAAACATGTTCAGAAATACAATTATATATATAATATGGGCTGAAAGTGCACACTCCCAGCTGCAATATGAGTTTTCACATCCAAATCGGAGAAAGGGTTTAGGAATCATAGCTCTGTAATGCATAGCCTCCTCTTTTTCAAGGGACCAAAAGTAATTGGACAAGGGACTCTAAGGGCTGCAATTAACTCTGAAGGCGTCTCCCTCATTAACCTGTAATCAATGAAGTAGTTAAAAGGTCTGGGGTTGATTACAGGTGTGTGGTTTTGCATTTGGAAGCTGTTGCTGTGACCAGACAACATGCGGTCTAAGGAACTCTCAATTGAGGTGAAGCAGAACATCCTGAGGCTGAAAAAAAAGAAAAAATCCATCAGAGAGATAGCAGACATGCTTGGAGTAGCAAAATCAACAGTCGGGTACATTCTGAGAAAAAAGGAATTGACTGGTGAGCTTGGGAACTCAAAAAGGCCTGGGCGTCCACGGATGACAACAGTGGTGGATGATCGCCGCATACTTTCTTTGGTGAAGAAGAACCCGTTCACAACATCAACTGAAGTCCAGAACACTCTCAGTGAAGTAGGTGTATCTGTCTCTAAGTCAACAGTAAAGAGAAGACTCCATGAAAGTAAATACAAAGGGTTCACATCTAGATGCAAACCATTCATCAATTCCAAAAATAGACAGGCCAGAGTTAAATTTGCTGAAAAACACCTCATGAAGCCAGCTCAGTTCTGGAAAAGTATTCTATGGACAGATGAGACCAAGATCAACCTGTACCAAAATGATAGGAAGAAAAAAGTTTGGAGAAGAAAGGGAACGGCACATGATCCAAGGCACACCACATCCTCTGTAAAACATGGTGGAGGCAACGTGATGGCATGGGCATGCATGGCTTTCAATGGCACTGGGTCACTTGTGTTTATTGATGACATAACAGCAGACAAGAGTAGCCGGATGAATTCTGAAGTGTACCGGGATATACTTTCAGCCCAGATTCAGCCAAATGCCGCAAAGTTGATCGGACGGCGCTTCATAGTACAGATGGACAATGACCCCAAGCATACAGCCAAAGCTACCCAGGAGTTCATGAGTGCAAAAAAGTGGAACATTTTGCAATGGCCAAGTCAATCACCAGATCTTAACCCAATTGAGCATGCATTTCACTTGCTTGTAAAGGCCTGGCAAAGCATTAAGAAGGAGGAAACCCAGCGTTTGGTGATGTCCATGGGTTCCAGACTTAAGGCAGTGATTGCCTCCAAAGGATTCGCAACAAAATATTGAAAATAAAAATATTTTGTTTGGGTTTGGTTTATTTGTCCAATTACTTTTGACCTCCTAAAATGTGGAGTGTTTGTAAAGAAATGTGTACAATTCCTACAATTTCTATCAGATATTTTTGTTCAAACCTTCAAATTAAACGTAACAATCTGCACTTGAATTCTGTTGTAGAGATTTCATTTCAAATCCAATGTGGTGGCATGCAGAGCCCAACTCACGAAAATTGTGTCACTGTCCAAATATTTCTGGACCTAACTAAGTGCTCAGCATAGAGCACAGGATAAACATGAGCAGCGCCGTACTGCGATCTTTGGAAGTCCTAATGAGAGATCAAACAGCAGTTGAAGAATTTGCTTTATTGATTTATATATCTTTTACGTTGTACACCGTGCAATATAAGTGATTAGGCGGCTTTATTTCTCTGGTCAGTACAATTACAGTGATACCGGATTATATATAATTTTTTTTTTTTTAGGTTTGGCTACCATCACGCTAAAAAACACATTTTTACAAAATAATGTTTTTTTGCATCACTGAATTTTGAAGGCTAACTTTTCTTTTTCTTTTATTTACCTGCCTAGAGTCATGAGAGGGCTTGTTTACTGCAGGATGGGTTGGAGTCTTTATTGGTACTATTTAGGACTACATAACATATTTTGATCACGTTCTATTCAACGTTATGTGGAGCAGAATCAAGAACAGCAATTCAGGATTATTTTTTTTTTGTTACACCATTCAACTTGCGGTAAAAGTGATAACACAGCTTTATTCTTCAGGTCCACGTGATGACAGCGATACCACATTTATATAGGTTTTGCCACTTTTACAACATAAGAAGTATATTATAGAAAAAAAAAAAAAGGATTTTCATTGCTGTATTCTGAGAGCAATAGCTTTTTTTATTTTTTCGTTGATGAAGCGAAGACATATCGCGGTTTTTTGTGGTCCAAGATGACATTTTCAGAGGTAGCTTTTTTTTTTACATATGAGTTTTTGATTTAATTGTATTCCAGTTTTTGTCAGCTGTATGATGAAAAGACCGTTTTTGCTTTTTTATGGTGTTCACTGAACGGTTTAATTAATGTGAGTTTTATAGATAGGGATGTTACTGACTCAGCAATACTATCTGTAATTTTTGCGTAAATGTAGCTATTTATTGGAAAAAATTGTCGGGTTTTTTGTTCTTTATTTTTTGGGGTTGTGTTTTTTTTTACTTTTATTGTTAGATCATTGCAATACAGTGTAGCTGTCAGAGCTGCACGGTCAGAAGTTTCAGGGATCATGCTCCTGGCATCATTCCTGAGGCTTCACTTAGCTAGATGTCCCAGAGGTAGTCATGACAATCTTGGGTCACAATGGAAACAACCAGACCCTCATGATCACATCACAGGGGCACCGATTGAAGGGGAGAGGGAGCATGAGTCCTGCCCCAATCCCCTAACCTTCTGTGGCACCGCGATTTCCAGGACGTACCGGTACATACACGGTCGTGAATGGGTTAAAAATGGAGCCTTCATACTGTTAACCATCTAGGAGGTCGTAGTCACTATTGACAGCAGCACCTGCCGTGGCCTGTGCCAACACCAATCATGGCTAATGCAGCAGGGTGTCAGCTATAGTGTACAGCTGACAGCTACTGCATTTTCAGTCAGGGTATGCCAATCAAATATCTCAGTTTTATTGGTCACTAAGGGGTTGAATTAATGGCTTAATAGTAGTTAGTAAAAAGCTACCATCATTGCCAGTGATTCTGAAGAACTGTATTTAACATTTAGCTGTTCTAGTAGGATCTTCCTGACATATTCTTAATTGCATTTTACAGCAAAAGTCAATAGTTCGTAAACATTGTATAACAGCAAAATGATTTCAATTTTGAAAGTTATACGTCAGGAGGGTACAAAATATTCCAAGGCATTCAATCTACCATGGAATACTGAAGACTCATCAAGAAATGACTTAAATTTCGCATAACAGTGACATTATTTGGAACTGTATGTCCATCAAAAATTGACAAAAAGACAAGAAGAAAATTGGTCCGGGAGGCGGTCAAGTGGCCCATAACCACATTAAAGGAGCTGCAGGAATTTATGGTAAGTACATATTGTGAATTCCATGTGAGAACAATCTCCCCATGTATTTCATGTCTGGTCTGTATTATAGGGTGGCAAGACAAAAGCTTTTTCTTGCAAAGAAAACATTTAGGCCTGGCTATGTTTTACCAAAAATAAGTCTGCCAAAAGCTTATGGAATAATGTGTTATGGTCTGATGAGACCAAGGTTCAACTTTTTGCCCATAATTTCAAAGGGTATGTTTGGTGCAAAGTCAACAGTGCGCAACAAAAAAAAAAGATCACCATACCTCCAATTTAAACAGGGGTGTGTAGATGTTTTTATCTACTGTATATTAAATTCTAAGTAAATTGCCCATTGTGTCAGCACTGACTGCCTGTCCCCTTTGCTTCCTTTACTACAGCCAATTATTCCACATGACAAAAAGTGTTTTTCAGATGCAAGATGTGAATGAGAGGGGTTTTTTTGGTTTTTAAGTTTTATTCACTTAAATGCAAAATTCAGATTATTCAACATATGTATTTTTTGATCCAGTCCAAACAAGATCCAGAAATAAGGCAATAGCAGATAAGACCAGTCTGTAGTTCAAAGGCAAGAGTAATAAAGTAAATCCAAATTCCTTTCCTCAGTAGCCATGTACTGTAGTTACTTGGCATTTTGTTAAAGAGGAAGTCAGCACAAAACGCACAGCTCAAACCAAGCATAATAGCTCCATTCACCTGTGTCATGGCCCCACAGTGAAGTGCACCCATCCATCGACTTTATTTTCAGCTATTGTATCTCTGCCCCATCTGCCTTGACTAACAGCTCTGAATTTACAGGAGCTGGAGGAGCAGAAAGATGGAAAACAAGGGAAGGGGAAAAGTGCACTGAACGCTCTGCAATGCCAAGGATGCACCGAGCATGCCTGGTTTGAACATTCATTTTGTACTTCCAAAAACACTGGACAAATGACAAAATGTAATTGGTTTTCCATGAATTTATATTAATGGCCTCTTAGGATAGGACTGTGGAGCATAAAGTAGTACGGTGGTTGTGCCTGGCACTTGAATAGAGCTATGCTGCAGTACCGGACACATCCGCATGTAAGATAAAAGTTACTCTGTCTGGTACAAAAGTAAAGCAGGCAAGATGCTCCACACCTTATATTCTGGGTAATCTGAAGAGGAAACGTGTGTGAAGAGGAAAGATGTGCATCAGAGTGATTCCTTTCCTGAAGAAGGGGGGCTCAGACTCCTGAAACGCATAGAAATAAAATCACTCCTTTTATTATACAAAAAGTTTTTTTTGTATTTTTCCTGTCACGAGCAGCGCAGTAATACCTCCTCCTGCTCCTCCAGTCTACATTCTGGGTAATCTGTGAGGGGGCTGACAATCACACTGATTGCCTATCCAATAGCAAATAAAAGCAGCTTCCCATACAAACCCCCTGTAAATCTAAAGGAAAGCAGTGACCTAGTTGCTACTGGTACCACTGACAGACCCCAAGAATATACAAGTCTGACCCACAGAAAGAAGAATATGTATCAGTCTGTCCACAAATGTAGCGTTTTTTGGTAACAGCAAAATGAATAAGATTTCCAAAATCTCATTCACGGTGCGGTTTTAAAGATTCTACTGTGCAGAAGCTTATATAGAAGAAAAGCCTGTCACACTGGCAGCACTACCGGTGTAATGGCTACAAAGCAAGCCACTATTAATAAAAGCTAAAATTAGAAATATATAAAATGTTCCAATCAATAATTTATTTTGTACTAGCTAAATTATGACAAGTGATAGTGTATAGGAGGTATGACTTGAAGAAAGCTTTATAGTGGCACTTTCAGGTTGTAGCACCTTAAATTACATAAAGTTACATAAAGTTGAACAGAAGCAAATAAACGTAGTGAATTAAAGAAAAAAAGCAATACATTTTAGATTGTGAACAAAACAAAGTACATTTAGAATGATAAAACTTTTGAAAGGACAGAAACAAAAGACAAAATGGTCAAATTGCAAGTCCAAAGGCACTGACTATGCAGTACATAGTCTTGTTCTCCCATCTCACGGTACAGCTTCCTGCAAAGAAACAATATGGAGATTAACTAGTGTACAATGCATTCAATGTGCACAGGTACTTACAAAAAGAAACATTTTACTGCTCACATAAAACTAATCGCTTGCTAGAAAAAAAATGTAATATAAAATATATATATATATATATATATATATATATATATATATATATATATATATATATATATATATATATATATAATTGTATTTTTCGGACTATAAGACGCACCGGACCATAAGACGCAGCCTGGTTTTAGAGGAGGAAAATAGGAAAATAAAATTTTAAGCAAAAAATGTGGTCATGACACACTTATGGGGCGAGGATCTGCTGCTGACACTGTTATGGGGTAATGTCCTGCTCATATACTCCCCATGCTGCTCATATACTCCCCATGCTGCTCCCGTTCCCCTGCAGCATCGCGATCTCCTCCTGTCTGTGTCGGCGGCTGCGTGTGGACATCTGTGCACAGCGATGACGTCATCGCTGTGCGCGCCGCTAGTCTCCACGCAAGTCAGCTGACCGGCACAGACAGGAGGAGATCGTGATGCTGCAGGGGAACGGTGAGTAATGTGTACGGATTCACTGCCCCCCACACGGATTATGATGTTCGGGGGGCAGTGAATACAGAAGCACATGATCACTCCAGGCTGCAGTTGCCAGGGGTGATCATGAGGGCCGGCTGTTTATCCCTCACCCATCACCCCACCCACCTGTCAGTGTCGGCTTCAGCGCGAGAGATGATGGGCGGGAGGATGGGTGTGCATATTAAATGAGCGGGTCCACGTGGTCACGGCAGGCGCTGCTGCAGCCTGCTCGTGCCGCTGATGACCCTCTCCACCGCAGCACCCTCATTCCCTGCAGCCCTATATTCAGACCATAAGACGCACCCCCCCACTTTCCCCCAACATTTGGGGGGAAAAAAAAAGTGCGTCTTATGGTCCGAAAAATATGGTGTGTGTGAGAT
Organism: Anomaloglossus baeobatrachus; assembly: GCF_048569485.1. Taxonomy (NCBI): domain Eukaryota; kingdom Metazoa; phylum Chordata; class Amphibia; order Anura; family Aromobatidae; genus Anomaloglossus; species Anomaloglossus baeobatrachus. Next base: position 259,066,669 of record NC_134355.1, on the reverse strand, counting down.
TATATATATATATATATATATCCATCCATGTCCCACAATCATAAGTATTCCATCCTAGAGAAAGAGAAATTGTCCTGATCCGTACAGCTCATTATCACACTTGTTTGCCACTTTGCATGTAACTTAGAGATATTTCTCAAGTTGTCTCTTGAGCAACTCCTAGCTCTGCAGTCTTCTCACTTCCTGGCGGGGTGGCCATTCCTACTTGAGTGAGAACTCTGAGTAGCAGAACTGTAGTATTTGTAGAACTATGAAGTACCGTATTTTTCGGACTATAAGACGCACCGGACTATAAGACGCACCCTGGTTTTAGAGGAGGAAAATGGGAAAATAAAACTTTAAGCAAAAAATGTGGTCATGACACACTGTTATGGGGCGAGGATCTGCTGCTGACACTGTTATGGGGGTAATGTCCCCAAATTCTCTACTAAGGTACCCCATCCTGGTAATGATCCTCCTGCCTTGTATATGATCCTGCTATAAACCCCCATCCTGTTCACACATCCCCATCCTGTTCACACATCCCCATCCTGTTCACACATCCCCATCCTGTTCACACATCCCCATCCTGTTCACACACCCCCATCCTGTTCACACACCCCCATCCTGTTCACACACCCCCATCCTGTTCACACACCCCCATCCTGTTCACACACCCCCATCCTGTTCACACACCCCCATCCTGTTCACACACCCCCATCCTGTTCACACACCCCCATCCTGTTCACACACCCCCATCCTGCCTGTTCACACACCCCCATCCTGCTATATGCCCCCATCGTGCTCATATACCATCCTGGTATATGGCCTGTATCCTAGAAAAAAAACAAAAAACGTTATACTCCCTGCAGCACCGATCATATCTTCCTCTCTGCGCCACTGACCTGTGTGTGTGTGTGGAGCCGTTCCCCTGCTGCATCGCGATGTCTTACTGTCTGTGCCGATCAGCTGATCAGCTCAGCACAGATCAGCTGACCGGCACAGACAGGAAGACATCGCGTGCAGCAGGGGGACTGCTCCACTCACGGGGACGGGTGAGTGTAATGATTCACTGCACCCCGCGCTGGTAATGATGCGCGGGGAGCAGTGAATACAGCCGCACATGATCACTCCAGGCTGTAATTGCCAGGGGTGATCATGCGGACCGGCTCTTTGCTATGCGCGCGTCCCCGCTCGTCCTCCCGCCCACCTGTCAGTGCCGGCTTCAGCGCTGAGAGATGGGCGGGAGGATGGGCGTGCATATGTAATGAGCGGGCCCACGTGGTCACGGCAGGCGCTGCTGCTGCCTGCTCGTGCCCCCGATGACCCGCAGCACCCTCATTCCCAGCCGTAGCCCTATAGTCAGACCATAAGACGCACCCCCAACTTTCCCCCAACATTTGGGGGGAAAAAAGTGTGTCTTATGGTCTGAAAAATACGGTATAACAAAATGCCTTATTATATATCACAAGGCACTTGAACACACGACTTTGCTCCAAAAAAAGCTGCGATTAGGATAATTGCTTGATGCTGGTAATTTTACAAGACTTCTAATAGCAACTTGGCTGGAGCGGAGAGGGAGGGTGAGGGAATGAGCAGATAACTGCTGTATAGAAATCAATGGACTGAATAGAGGTGGCTGGTATATTAGACTATAGCTGCCATCCTGGAATGTACCTAATGGCACGCTCAGCCAGAGTCTGGGCAAGCACATGTGGCCAGCCTCCATGAAAAAACAGCTGTACACTATGAAAAATAAAAGTTCTCATTGCGGGAGAATGACAGGAGACTACAAAAATTAAGTCAATGTCTAAATAATTAAAGCAATTTAATAACATGTGAACATCCTTATAAAAGGTTATTCACATCGTCCATAGAGGAGCATTGTTGGATAGCACTTGTTAAAATAATCACTTTAGCAATTCACTGCTTATTAAAATTTATAGCCGTTCTCTAGATATTAAAGGAAACCTGTCATGTCAGAGAATGCTGCTAGCATGCAGATATAGGTTTAATCTGCAGGTTAAGAGCATTATTAATTTGTCCTGCAACAGGCGGAAGAATATTAACTTTATTTCTACTGGGAGCTTCTGGTTTATGACATGCAGCATGCACACAGCAATTACAGTAACCTCTCATCACACAGTGACCAGGGGCTGGAATCATGCACTTGCACTGATTGATAGCTGGCTCTGCAGCACAGTACACCGCTCACAGCGCAGTGCTGTGGGCACGCCTGCATGACTGAAAGCCGGCTGCTCCTGGGAGAAATAAAGCTTACATTTCTCCCGGGCGCAGCACTATCAGTTTGGCGGCCTAGCAACTTGATAACGCTATTAACCTGCAGAGTAATCCTATATCTG